>NC_092263.1:10177042-10279542 GCF_036320965.1 Panulirus ornatus | reverse complement strand
ACACATCTAGGCTAGGATTGAACACACAGGTTAGGCTAGGATTGAACACACAGGTTAGGCTAGGATTGAACACAGGTTAGGGCTAGGATTGAACACACTCTAGGCTAGGATTGAACACACAGGTTAGGCTAGGATTGAACACACATCTAGGCTAGGATTGAACACACAGGTTAGGCTAGGATTGAACACACAGGTTAGGCTAGGATTGAACACAGGTTAGGGCTAGGATTGAACACACTCTAGGCTAGGATTGAACACACAGGTTAGGCTAGGATTGAACACACATCTAGGCTAGGATTGAACACACAGGTTAGGCTAGGATTGAACACACAGGTTAGGCTAGGATTGAACACAGGTTAGGGCTAGGATTGAACACACTCTAGGCTAGGATTGAACACACAGGTTAGGCTAGGATTGAACACACATCTAAGCTAGGATTGAGCACACAGGTTAGGGCTAGGATTGAACACACTCTAGGCTAGGATTGAACACACAGGTTAGGCTAGGATTGAACACAGGTTAGGCTAGGATTGAACACAGGTTAGGCTAGGATTGAACACACATCTAGGCTAGGATTGAACACACAGGTTAGGCTAGGATTCAATATCCAAAATTCAGCAATCGAAAACCTACCTTTCTTTTTAAGACGTGATCAATTATATACAAACCACTGTGATCAGACATATAAATAAAAACTATAATAAATTATTTTTCAAATTTTTAAATAATAGTACGACTAAAAAATCAATTATATCTAAACTATTGAGAAAAGAAATATGTAAAATAAATATAAAAACTTAAAATAAATGATTTTTAAAATTTTGAGATAAAGAATTTTTAAACATCACATCTTAAAATAAAATCTTATTTCCACAATATCGCATAATTCTAATTTCCACAATAACGCATAATTCTAAAATCTTATTTCCACAACATCACATAATTCTAAAATCTTATTTCCACAATATCGCATAATTTTAAAATCTTATTTCCACAATATCACATAATTTTAAAATCTTATTTCCAAAATATCGCACTTTAAAAATCTTATTTCCACAATATCACACAATTTTAAAATCTTATTTCCAAAATACCGCACTTTAAAAATCTTATTTCCACAATATCACATAATTCTGATGCCTATTTCCCAAACCATTCTGCCACGCGTGGGAAAACCTAACCTAACACGGGACCTAAGTGACGCAAAACAAAAACAAAAACAACTTCAAGGACGTGTAGTGTTGTGGGACTTCAGCCGGGACATTGTCTGGGATTCCCTGGGTCCCAGTGGGGTGTACATCATCGCTATATAAACACCAGGTACATAGTCATGATGTAACTTCCTGGCCTTTCATATGAAGACGGTGCAATCCTTTAAAAATGGTACGACGGTACGACCTTTAAAAACTTAAAAATTGGTAAGACGGTGCAATCCTTTAAAATAAGGTAAGACGGTACGACTCTTAAAAAAGGTAAGACGGTACGACCCTTAAAAAAGGTAAGACGGTGCAATCCTTTAAAATAAGGTATGACGGTACGACCCTTAAAAAAGGTAAGACGGTGCAATCCTTTAAAATAAGGTAAGACGGTACGATCCTTAAAAAAGGTAAGACGGTGCAATCCTTTAAAATAAGGTATGACGGTACGACCCTTAAAAAAGGTAAGACGGTGCAATCCTTTAAAATAAGGTAAGACGGTACGACCCTTAAAAAAGGTAAGACGGTGCAATCCTTTTAAAAAAGGTAAGACGGTTCGGTCCTTAAATAAAGGTGAGACCCTTTAATGCACGTCAGAACTATCCTTAAAAAGGTAAGACGGTACGATCCCTTAAAAGCACGTCAGTGCGACTTTTAAAAAGGTCAGACGGTAAGATCCCTTAAAAGCACGTCAGTGCGACCCTTAAAAAGGTCAGACGGTACGGCCCTTGAGTACGACCCTTGAGTACGACGGTACGACCCTTGAGCACGACGGTACGACCCTTGAGCACGACGGTACGACCCTTGAGTACGACGGTACGACCCTTGAGCACGACGGTACGACCCTTGAGCACGACGGTACGACCCTTGAGCACGAAGGTACGACCCTTGAGCACGACGGTACGACCACTGAACAATAACAGGTACGACCCTTAGGTATGACGACCTTGTATCACAAACATGGGTCGTCCCATCATCATCTAGCGGGATTTACCTAATCCTCAGGAAGGGGATTTACCTAATCCTCAGGAAGGGGATTTACCTAATCCTCAGGAAGGGGATTTACCTAATCCTCAGGAAGGAGATTTACCTAATCCTCAGGAAGGGGATTTACCTAAACCTCAGGAAGGGGATTTACCTAATCCTCAGGAGGGAGATTTACCTAATCCTCAGGAGGGGGCTTTACCTAAACCTCAGGAAGGGGATTTACCTAATCCTCAGGAAGGGGATTTACCTAATCCTCAGGAAGGGGATTTACCTAATCCTCAGGAAGGGGATTTACCTAATCCTCAGGAGGGGGATTTACCTAAACCTCAGGAAGGGGATTTACCTAATCCTCAGGAAGGGGATTTACCTAATCCTCAGGAAGGGGATTTACCTAATCCTCAGGAGGGGGATTTACCTAATCCTCAGGAAGGGGATTTACCTAATCCTCAGGAAGGGGATTTACCTAATCCTCAGGAAGGGGATTTACCTAATCCTCAGGAGGGGGATTTACCTAATATGAGATATTAATCAATGAGAACATGACATGAAAATGAATTTCGTTAACATGGCCTTCATGAGAGACGGGTGTATAGCAACACAGGAAGTGTGACGTGGACACTCCAGATATGGGGAAATAACAGAGCCACGCCAGACTGGCAGGCCTGCTATGCATAGCAGCATAGCTAAAACAAAAAAAAAAAACGAATAAGATTAACACAGCAGAAAGGCAATACAGTTGCCTAACACGGCAGGAATCCTGTCCAGCAGCCAAGCCCAAAAGGAAATGCCATACTCCGACCTCACACAGCAAGGAATGCTATACACAAGCCTAACATAGCAGGGAATGCTATATACCAACCTAACACAGCAGAGAATGCTAGACAGCGGCCTAACACAGCAGAGAATGCTATACACCAGCCTAACACAGCAGGGAATGCTATACACCAGGCTAACACAGCAGGGAATGCTATACACCAGCCTAACACAGCAGGGAATGCTATACACCAGCCTAACACAGCGGGGAATGCTATACACCAGCCTAACACAGCGGGGAATGCTATACACCAGCCTAACACAGCAAGGAATGCTATACACAAGCCTAACATAGCAGGGAATGCTATATACCAACCTAACACAGCAGAGAATGCTAGACAGCGGCCTAACACAGCAGAGAATGCTATACACCAGCCTAACACAGCAGGGAATGCTATACACCAGGCTAACACAGCAGGGAATGCTATACACCAGCCTAACACAGCGGGAATGCTATACACCAACCTAACACAGCAGGGAATGCTATACACCAACCTAACACAGCAGGGAATGCTATACACCAGCCTAACACAGCGGGGAATGCTATACACCAGCCTAACACAGCAGGGAATGCTATACACCAGCCTAACACAGCGGGGAATGCTATACACCAGCCTAACACAGCAGGGAATGCTATACACCAGCCTAACACAGCGGGGAATGCTATACACCAGCCTAACACACCAGGGAATGCTATACACCAACCTAACACAGCGGGGAATGCTATACACCAGCCTAACACAGCAGGGAATGCTATACACCAGCCTAACACAGCGGGGAATGCTATACACCAGCCTAACACAGCGGGGAATGCTATACACCAGCCTAACACAGCAGGGAATGCTATACACCAGCCTAACACAGCAGGGAATGCTATACACCAACCTAACACAGCGGGGAATGCTATACACCAGCCTAACACAACAGGGAATGCTATACACCAGCCTAACACACCAGGGAATGCTATACACCAACCTAACACAGCAGGGAATACTATACACCAGCCTAACACAGCGGGGAATGCTATACACCAGCCTAACACAGCGGGGAATGCTATACACCAGCCTAACACAGCGGGGAATGCTATACACCAGCCTAACACACCAGGGAATGCTATACACCAACCTAACACAGCAGGGAATACTATACACCAGCCTAACACAGCGGGGAATGCTATACCCAGCCTAACACAGCAGGGAATGCTATACACCAGCCTAACACAGCGGGGAATGCTATACACCAGCCTAACACACCAGGGAATGCTATACACCAACCTAACACAGCAGGGAATACTATACACCAGCTTAACACAGCAGGGAATGCTATACACCAGCCTAACACAGCAGGGAATGCTATACACCAGCCTAACACAGCTGATCTTAAGACCAAGCCAACTTTAAAGCTTCGATTTTTTTCAACTTTCGCCAACACTGTCCCCACCCCTAATCCCTCCATCTCTCCAACATTCCCCACCATCTTGCAGGCGAGACAGTAGAAATAAAGATACTAACCAATTACATTAAAAAAAAATGTAATTAAGAGACGTGGAAATAAGTTTTTACCATTTGGAATTTGCCGGGTATTCGCATTCTAAAGGGGGCATTGACCGAACTTGATATAGGAATAAGTAGCATTTGAAATCTGTTGGGTATTTACATTCTAAAGAGGGCATTGACCGAACTTGATATAGTAATAAGTAGCATTTGAAATCTGTTGGGTATTCGCATTCTAAAGAGGGCATTGACCGAACTTGATATAGGAATAAGTAGCATTTGAAATCTGTTGGGTATTCGCATTCTAAAGAGGGCACTGACCGAACTTGATATAGGATTAAGTAACATTTGAAATCTGTTGGGTATTCGCATTCTAAAGTGGGCACTGACCGAACTTAATATAGGAATAAGTAGCATTTGAAATCTGCCGGGTTTTCGCATTCTAAAGAGGACATTGACCGAACTTGAGATACGAATAAGTAGCATTTGAAATCTGTTGGGTTTTCGCATTCTAAAAAGGGCATTGACCGAACTTGAGATACATAGGTTTTTAAGTTCGGTTCGCCGCCGGGGTGGAGTTGCACAATGGCGGCGGGCGGGCGGACTGACACCCCCCTTATTTCGCAGCTGTTTTCGCGGGTCTTGCCTCGACCCCCGTGTGTGTGTGTCTGTCTGGGTCCGATCGATCGATCCGGCGCTCCTCCACCTTGTGATGTAACCGGTGACGTCACGGCTACACGACGACACCACCCTCGCCGGCGGCCGCTCAAGCAAAAGGGAAAAAAAAAATATTACGAAATAGAGTGGAATGTTCTGGAAAGTAAGATGGCGGCTGCCTTATCCCACGCTTATCTTAAATTTAGGTCAGACCTACGATTGGGTGTAGTTTATCTCTCTAGATACTATAGACGATAAGCATTTCAAGGCCGTACGACTATCGGTAGGGTCGTAACTGCGATAGTTAAGACGTAATGCATGTTACAAAATGTACCTCTTCATCATGGTTTATGTAGAGAAATCGCTATCAAATTCTATATATAGCGCTTGAGCACGACTGTACGACCCTTGAGCACGACTGTATACGACCCTTGAGCACGACTTACGACCATTGAGCACGACTGTATACGACCCTTGAGCACGACTGTATACGACCCTTGAGCACGACTGTATACGACCCTTGAGCACGACGGTGTACGACCCTTGAGCACGATTGTATACGACCCTTGAGCACGACGGTATATGAGACCCTTGAGCACGACGGTATACGACCTTTGAGCACGACCGTACGACCCTTGAACACGACGGTATACGACCCTTGAGCACGACTGTATACGACCCTTGAGCACGAATGTATACGACCTTTGAGCACGACCGTACGACCCTTGAACACGACTATATACGACCCTTGAGCACGACGGTATATGACCCTTGAGCACGACTTACGACCATTGAGCACGACTGAATATGACCCTTGAGCACGACTGTATACGACCCTTGAGCACGACTGAATACGACCCTTGAGCACGACGGTATACGACCCTTGGACACAACTGTACGACCCTTGAGCACGACGGTATACGACCCTTGAGCACGACGGTATACGAACCCTTGAGCACGACGGTATATGAGACCCTTGAGCACGACGGTATACGACCTTTGAGCACGACCGTACGACCCTTGAACACGACTATATACGACCCTTGAGCACGACGGTATATGACCCTTGAGCACGACTGTATACGACCCTTGAGCACGACTGTATACGACCCTTGAGCACGACTGTATACGACCCTTGAGCACGACTGTACGACCCTTGAGCACGACCGTACGACCCTTGAGCACGACGGTATATACGACCCTTGAGCACGACGGTATATACGACCCTTGAGCACGACGGTATATGAGACCCTTGAGCACGACGGTATACGACCCTTGAGCACGACGGTATACTACCCTTGAGCACGACGGTATATGAGACCCTTGAGCACGACGGTATACGACCCTTGAGCACGACGGTATATACGACCCTTGAGCACGACGGTATATGACCCTTGAGCACGACTGTATACGACCCTTGAGCACGACGGTATATGAGACCCTTGAGCACGACGGTATATACGACCCTTGAGCACGACGGTATATGAGACCCTTGAGCACGACGGTATACGACCCTTGAGCACGACGGTATACTACCCTTGAGCACGACGGTATATGAGACCCTTGAGCACGACGGTATACGACCCTTGAGCACGACGGTATATACGACCCTTGAGCACGACGGTATATGACCCTTGAGCACGACTGTATACGACCCTTGAGCACGACTGTATACAACCCTTGAGCACGACTGTATACGACCCTTGAGCACGACTGTATACGACCCTTGAGCACGACTGTATACGACCCTTGAGCACGACTGTACGACCCTTGAGCACGACTATAAGACCTTTGAGCACGATTGTACCCTAGAACACGACGATACGACCCTTGAACACGATAGTACGACCCTTGGGCATGTATACTAGCCTGACCTTTGACCTAATTGGATCAAAGGCTAATTATGCTCCAGTGGTTAAGGGCAGAGCCACCCCCCCCCCTCCTTCACCATTACGAATACCACTGTAACAGTCATTACTTAAATAATTAATATAATAATAATAAATAAATAAATAAATAAATAATTCTTAAGAAATTCCCATTAATGGCCTTTCCCTTAGAAGTGTGTTAATGGCCTATGAAATCATCTAACTAGACCATTAATGGGGTAGTTGGTTACCTAAGCATGGTTGCAGTGCCTCCTACTAACCCATTACGTTGTGGTACGACCCACAAACGACCCACAAACGAGCGCGGTCATAAAGGCCTCGTTGCCACGTACCGCCATAAACCCCCGACATGACAACCACGCACAAACAAACAAATAAACAAACAAACTTCCCATTTTACAATGGCTTGATAGATATATGTAAATTGGGCGATAATAAACATAGATTAACTAGGGAAGGGGGTAGGGAAATGGGGGTCTAACTAAATAGGGAAGGGGTAGGGGAAATGGGGGTCTAAATAAATAGGGAGGGGGTAGGGGGGAAATGGGGTTAGAATAAATAGGGAAGGGGGTAGGGGGAAAATGGGGGTCTAAATAAATAGGGAAGGGGTAGGGGGAATTGGGGTTAGAATAAATAGGGAAGGGGGTAGGGGGAAATGGGGGGTTAGAATAAATAGGGAAGGGGGTAGGGGGAAATGGGGGTTAGAATAAATAGGGAGGGGGGTAGGGGGAAAATGGGGGTTAGAATAAATAGGGAAGGGGGTAGGGGGAAATGGGGGTTAGAATAAATAGGGAAGGGGGTAGGGGGAAAATGGGGGTTAGAATAAATAGGGAAGGGGGTAGGGGGAAATGGGGGTTAGAATAAATAGGGAAGGGGGTAGGGGGGAAATGGGGGTCTAAATAAAAAGGGAGGGGGTAGGGGGAAATGGGGGTCTAAATAAATAGGGAAGGGGGGGAAATGGGGGTCTATGTTTACTGCAAACAGGTAATTAGTGAGGCAATTATATATCGAGAGAAATAGGCATGGAAATGTCAAACTTCATATAGTTACAGGACGGAAATATGGATACAAATTACCTCTATGTATATGATAGGTGTGACCGGGCTCCACCTGCTTGACATAGAAACGACAAAGCAATATATATATATATATATATATATATATATATATATATATATATATATATATATATATATATATATATATATATGAGAAGCTGGGGCGGGAAATCCTCCCCTCTCGTTTTAAAATTTCCCAAGGAACAGAGAAGGAGGCCAAGTGAGGATATTCCCTCAAAGCCTCAGTCCTCTGTTCTTAACGCTACCTCGCTAACGCGGGAAATGGCGAATATGAAATATATATATATATATATATATATATATATATATATATATATATATATATATATATATATATATATATATTGCTGGCAGGTCAGGGGTATGAGAATTTAAGGAGTATCATCTGAAAAATGGCTGGCAGCCATGCATTACAAGGCTAGATTGGAAATCCTTGGACCGTGGTCTTTGGGAAACTGCAGACAGCTGTTAAAATGTCGTTAACGCGGTAAGTAAATAATAGCGTTATCATATGTCTCATTTCTATTTATTTTGTGGATAATTCCGTATCTCACAAGGTCCCTTTGAAGAAACTGTTCAGTAAGTTTCGTGTGATCAGAAAGTTTCAAACCAGTTTTCATCAACTGTGTTGCCATATGGTGGTCCACATGTACCGGTAGCTGCATTGTATCTTTATATAAATGTTTAACACACATATACACTATATATATATATATATATATATATATATATATATATATATACACAGGTGTACGTATATGTGTGTATCAGTGGATGGGTCTTCGTGTTTCCAGGCGCTACCTCGCTAACGCGGGAAACGGTAATCATATATATATATATATATATATATATATATATATATATATATATATATATATAAGATAATCCCTGTAAGCTGAGGGAAAAAAGAAATATACAGAAATTATATCCAATGTGCTTTTTAGAAGCTGGGGGGGTTTCCCGAGAGTGACGTCACGCCAAGATGGCGGCCTTCCGTTTCAACTCCACAATAAACACCGAGTGAGCCAGGCAGGACGAATTACTTGCTCCCACGACCAATAACTTTCTATATTTCTATGCAAATTAGCGGATCATCATACCACAGCGTCCGTAATATACCGATATGATTATTTTTAATCTTCGTTAGACTGAAATCTGACTTTAAAAACATTAGCTTAAAATTTAAGTAATTTCCTAAAAATTACCCCAAAAAAATATGGGTTGCTTCTCTAAAGGGGAACATATATAATAATAGTATATATATATATATATATATATATATATATATATATAACCCGGACCAAGAGAAACCAGTAGTCAACACACGCCCTTCATCCAGCCCTTAATTATTATTTACGGTATTGGTAAATTGTTTATCCATTTATTTACGATGATTTACGTAGTATTTACAGTTGGGGAGGGAGGGGAGGTGGTGGGGAGGAGGGGGTTAGTTAGTTTTAAAAGGGGGGGAGGGAAAGTGAGGGGGGAAATTGAGGGGGGGAAAGTGGGGAGGGAAAGTGAGGGGGGAAAGTGAGGGAGGGAAAGTGAGTGGGGAAAGTGAGGGAGGGAAAGTGAGTGGGGAAAGTGAGGGAGGGAAAGTGAGGGAGGGAAAGTGAGGGAGGGAAAGTGAAAGTGACTCACATTCAAGGCATGAGTGAAGGTGATTCGTCTCCCTTTGACACAGAGATAAGGAGATAGAGATAAATAAGGAGATAGATATAGATATAGATAAGGAGATAGATAAGCTCCGGGGGAGGATGTGTGTGTGTGTGTGTGTGTGTGTGTGTGTGTGTGTGTGTGTGTGTGACCCCGCTGCCACTGGTACGATGTATTCCTCCTTCGTCCCCTGATGTTTCCCCCTCCTCCTCCCCCGACATCTATCGTCCGCCCCAGGTGACCACGGGGCGCGGGGCGTACCCAAGACGACCCCCACAAACCCTGCATCCAAGACTGGTCGCGTCTTCCACCAACTCCCCTGCCCCAACACACCCACCCCTACCCTCTGCCCCAACACACCCACCCTCAACCCCCTGCCCCAACACACCCACCCTCAACCCCCTGCCCCAACACACCCACCCCCTACCCTCTGCCCCAACACACCCACCCTCAACCCCCTGCCCCAACACACCCACCCCCTACCCTCTGCCCCAACACACCCACCCCCTACCCTCTGCCCCAACACACCCACCCTCAACCCCCTGCCCCAACACACCCACCCCCTACCCTCTGCCCCAACACACCCACCCCCTACCCCCTGCCCCAACACACCCACCCTCAACCCCCTGCCCCAACACACCCACCCTCAACCCCCTGCCCCAACACACCCACCCTCAACCCCCTGCCCCAACACACCCACCCTCAACCCCTTGCCCCAACACACCCACCCCCTACCCTCTGCCCCAACATACCCACCCCCTCCTCCTCCTACACCCCCCTACCCTCTGCCCCAACACACCCAACCCCCCCTCCTCCTCCTCCTACCCTCTGCCCCAACATACCCACCCCCTCCCTCCTCCTCTTCCTCCCCCCCAACCCTTCTCTTTCGCCACCCACCCCACACCAACCCCCCTCCAATAACCCCCCCTATCTTCCACCCACACCCACCCTCTCCCCCCCTCCCCTTCCGTCTCGCAACATCCAACAGACTTCAAGCAACGCTGGCAACCCCCCCTCCCCCCCTTCTCAACCCCCCTCCCCTTCCACCGCGCCCTTAACCTGGTCGAATCGTTCGCCCAGTCTCCACCACCCCTTTTCGACCTTGAGATGCCAGCTATATTATATATTCCAGTCGACCTGAAGACGTCTACCCATGAATGGTTAATCCTGTGCGCCCCCTGGCACTTGGGGAGGGGCGAGGAGGTGAGGGAGGAGGTGTGGGGGTCGAATCCCAACCAGGGCGTTCCAACATTATTTTACCTTCGATGATTTGCTTCATACTTTTAAAAAGTTCCTTTTCTGCTCATTCTTCCGCATTTACATATATATGTAATATATCTACTAGTATATATACAAGTATATTAATATGTATATCTCTATATAGATCTTGCCTCAGGTTGCAGTGCCAAATAATGACAATAGAACAGCTTCAAACACCTGAGCCGGCGCCATGTCCGGAAGAGCGGCCATGACGTCATCCGGCCGGGCCAGCCAGCCTAGGTAACAAATGACTTTAAACTCAAAAATGCCAGGGAATGGGTCATGATATGGACGCTAAAACACTGGACCCAACAGCCTTAGGGATCTACAAACACAAATAAACACACCAGCCATTACATACGGGGGAGAAAAAACGAACGAAACGATGCATAGAAATTGAATCGAGTTTTTCAAATCTTGGCGGGAAGACACGAGACAACCAGAATGTTAAATGACAAATTTACTCAAAACCCGAAATATATTCGACTTTTATCTAACTTTATATGAGATATTAAATGACAAATTTACTCAAAACACGAAATATATTCGACTTTTATCTAACTTTATATGAGATATTTAAATGACAAATTTACTCAAAACACCAAATATATTCGACTTTTATCTAACTTTATATGAGATATTAAATGACAAATTTACTCAAAACACGAAATATATTCGACTTTTATCTAACTTTATAAGATATCAAATGACAAATTTACTCAAAACACGAAATATATTCGACTTTTATCTAACTTTATATAAGTTATTTGAACCGAGCCAACATGATCCGGGTCCATTGCCGGGTGAGAAAAGACAAGAAAAATAAAAAAGAGATCTACGACGATTGACATAAAAAAGACATAGGATAAAATACAACCTGAGTCGTGTGCATTCCACTACGTCCGTACGTACATGTGTACGTGTGTGTGTGTGTGTGTGTGTGTGTGTGTGTGTGTGTGTATGGGTGGTGGGGGCGTGTGTGTGTGTGTGTGTGTGTGTGTGTGTGTGTGTGTATGGGTGGTGGGGGCGTGTGTGTGTGTGTGTGTGTGTGTGTGTGTGTGTGTGGAGGGGGAGGGGGAGGGGGAGCCAGCAGACACGTTACGCATCATACGAGGTGAACCAGACACACACCTCCCCCCTCCTCAACCCCCCCTCCTCCTCTCTCCCCCTCCTCAACCCCCCCTCTCCCCCTCCTCAATCCCCCTCTCCCCCTCCTCAACCCCCTCCTCAATCCCCCCTCCTCCTTCTCTCTCCCCCTCCTCAATCCCCCCCTCTCTCCCCCTCCTCAACCCCCCCTCTCCCCCTCCTCAATCCCCCCTCCTCCTCCTTCTCTCTCCCCCAATACGAACAATGAGACGCTCCACCACCAACAACCCCTCCTCTCCCCCACCCATCCCCACCACCACCTCGCCACCCCGTCTATCCCCAGCAACATCCCCTAGTGTAACCCCATTCCCCCCTTCCTTCCCTCCTCCATCCCCATTACCGTACTTCTCCTTCCCCATACCATGCCCCAAACCCCACCCCAGATACCACCCCTACCCTAATCCACACCAACCCCCTCCCCCAGATACTTCCCCTACCCTAATCCACACCAACCCCCTCCCCCAGATACCTCCCCTACCCTAATCCACACCAACCCCCTCCCCCAGATACCACCCCTACCCTAATCCACACCAACCCCCTCCCCCAGATACCTCCCCTACCCTAATCCACACCAACCCCCTGCCCTACCCCTACCCTAATCCACACCAACCCCCTCCCCCAGATACTTCCCCTACCCTAATCCACACCAACTCCCTCCCCCAGATACCACCCCTACCCTAAACCACACCAACCCCCTCCCCCAGATACCTCCCCTACCCTAATCCACACCAACCCCCTGCCCTACCCCTACCCTAATCCACACCAACCCCCTCCCCCAGATACCTCCCCTACCCTAATCCACACCAACCCCCTCCCCCAGATACCTCCCCTACCCTAATCCACACCAACCCCCTCCCCCAGATACCACCCCTACCCTAAACCACACCAACCCCCTCCCCCAGATACCACCCCTACCCTAATCCACACCAACCCCCTCCCCCAGATACCTCCCCTACCCTAAACCACACCAACCCCCTCCCCCAGATACCACCCCTACCCTAATCCACACCAACCCCCTCCCCCAGATACCTCCCCTACCCTAATCCACACCAACCCCCTGCCCTACCCCTACCCTAATCCACACCAACCCCCTCCCCCAGATACTTCCCCTACCCTAATCCACACCAACCCCCTCCCCCAGATACTTCCCCTACCCTAATCCACACCAACCCCCTAACCGATACCCTTCCCTTCCCACGCAAAATTCAAACCCCAAACCCCTGTATCGTCTCTCCCCCTCCCAGCACGACCTCGCCCCACAACCCCCAACCCTTCGTACCGCCCCTCCCTCCCCCTCAGCAGCAACGCCTCCCCAACCCCAATACCTCCCCCCCCCTCCCTCCCCTTCTCCGCACCATCTCCGAGACCCATCCTCCCCATCCCCAACCCCGCCCCACCACCAACGTCTTCTACCCAACCCCATCCCCACCTCCCCCAACCCCCTACTACCGTTCCACCCCAGCCTCTCCTCCTCCTCCCCCACCCCAGTAACACCTGCTGGCCAAACCCGACAAGGTCACACACATCCCCTAACCCCCCCAACCCCAACCCCACCAACCCCCCCACCTCCTCCTCCTCCTTTATCCCCCATCCCCCCACCATCCTGGGGGGGGGGCTGCATTTTCCCGCGCGCAAACATTGTGCTCGCAACATGGCTGGGGGTTCCCCCCTCCCCTCCCCCAGCACATACGACACACATACGTCACGAAAATCGCACTAGATATATCAATGGCTTTTCCCGTAAGCCGTCACTCCATCACCGTGCCTCCGTCACAATGCATCCGTCACACGTACATGATACAGACCGTCACACGTACATGATACAGACCGTCACACGTACATGATACTGACCGTCACACATACGACATGATACAGACCGTCACACATACGACATGATACAGACCGTCACACAATGATACAGACCGTCACACATACATGATACGACCGTCACATACATGATACGACCGTCACACATACATGATACAGACCGTCACACATACATGATACGACCGTCATACATACATGATACAGACCGTCACACATACGACATGATACGACCGTCACACATACATGATACAGGCCGTCACACATACATGATACGACCGTCAAATATAGATGATAGACCGTCACACATACATGATACGACCGTCACACATACATGATACAGACCGTCACACATACGACATGATACAGACCGTCACACATACATGATACAGACCGTCACACATACATGATACGACCGTCACACATACATGATACAGACCGTCACACATACATGATACGACCGTCACACATACATGATACAGACCGTCACACATACATGATACAGACCGTCACACATACATGATACAGACCGTCACACATACATGATACGACCGTCACACACATGATATAGACCGTCACACACATGATACGACCGTCACACATACATGATACGACCGTTACATACATGATACGACCGTCACATCCGTCACACATACATGATACGAAAACTTACGACACCAGGCCCATCTATCGACTTAAATCACCTCGAGATACGATCGTAACATGGCGCATACGACATATTAATGCCCGTTCGTCACGCCCACCGTACAATAACGGCTCAAACCGACCACCGTTGTACACCCAATATAGTCAAATACGTCGTTCATGTAATGGCCAACGTACGTCGTTAATCTAATGGCCAACGTACGTCGTTAATCTAATGGCCAACGTACGTCGTTCATTTAATGGCCAACGTACGTCGTTCATTTAATGGCCAACGTACGTCGTTCATTTAATGGCCAACGTACGTCGTTCATGTAATGGTCAACGTACGTCGTTCATTTAATGGCCAATGTACGTCGTTCATCTAATGGCCAACGTACGTCGTTCATGTAATGGTCAACGTACGTCGTACATTTAATGGCCAACGTACGTCGTTCATTTAATGGCCAACGTACGTCGTTCATGTAATGGTCAACGTACGTCGTTCATGTAATGGCCAACGTACGTCGTTCATTTAATGGCCAACGTACGTCGTTCATGTAATGGTCAACGTACGTCGTTCATGTAATGGCCAACGTACGTCGTTCATTTAATGGCCAACGTACGTCGTTCATGTAATGGTCAACGTACGTCGTTCATTTAATGGCCAACGTACGTCGTTCATGTAATGGTCAACGTACGTCGTTCATTTAATGGCCAACGTACGTCGTTCATTTAATGGCCAACGTACGTCGTTCATTTAATGGCCAACGTACGTCGTTCATGTAATGGTCAACGTACGTCGTTCATTTAATGGCCAACGTACGTCGTTCATGTAATGGTCAACGTACGTCGTTCAATTAATGGCCAACGTACGTCGTTCATGTAATGGTCAACGTACGTCGTTCATTTAATGGCCAACGTACGTCGTTCATGTAATGGTCAACGTACGTCGTTCAATTAATGGCCAACGTCCCGTATATCTATCTTGTAGGGAAGGCTTTACGTCAGCGCGTTGCGTCATGAGCCAATTTACGTTCGGCCCTTCACACACACACATGAGGGGCAAGTTCCATATTCGCCCTTAATCACCTAAAGTCGTTCAACTTTAATAACAACTTGAAGAACGTGGACGACTTGTGACCATTCAACTTACATACAGGAACATGGGCCCTCGAAGTGCCACGTCCTCAAGAACTACTCGACAAACTACCCTCAAATCACCAACTGGCAATTAATCTAACTCATCATCCACTCGTCCTCTCAAACCCTGTGGTAACGAGGCGTCGGTCATTAATGAAATAACGAGGACCAGGGCGTAAAACATGAGTGGCCGACCCGACCACGTGGCAACGTTGGATCGTCGCCATGACACCTCCCTACCCCCGAACCCCCAAGGCCCCATCCCCGCCCCAGACCCCCAAACCGGCGCGGCGGTGCCTGGATCTCCCCCACGCCCTCGTCCCCCGCCTCGCGCCGCGCCATGCATGCAGACGATGTTGACTACTTGTTCTTCTCCTTCTTCTCCCCGCCCTTAATTAATCACCCTAATTACCCTCCCCCCTTGTCAGCGTGTGGCACTCACCCCGAGTTGCTGGCGGACGTGGAGCGGATGGAGTGGAGGCGCAGCTTGTTGGCGATGTCCCTCAGTTCCTGGAGGTTGGACTTGTCAGGCTTGTGGTACGCCATGAAGCCGAGGGTGAGAGAGAGAGAGAGAGAAGGTGTGTGTTGCTCCGCCTGACGCTGCCGCTACACTGGGGTCATCCCGGCAGCCCGCCAACCCCGGCCCCGTACGACAACCTTTCCCGCCGACGCCTTTCCCCCCCGCCTTCCCTCTTAACTTATCCTCGTCTTCTATTCCAAGTCTACCCATGACACGGGCATCATAGTCTCTCTCTAATGTATAATATCCCTTTTCTGTACGCTGATGTAATGTCTATCTCTCATCTCTCTCATCGCCATTGCAGTGTCTATTGGAAATTATCTATCGCCTCTCCGTCTATCCCTCCAAGCGTTATGGGTATCTTCTATCCTCTTGGCCATTATTCTTTTGACCATTTGTGTCCCGCAGTGACGAATACAGTCCAGGACACACGATGAAATTAGCATTGCTTCCTTGTAAGGTCGCCCGGGGTACCATTCTCTCTCTCTCTCTCTCTCTCTCTCTCTCTCTCTCTCTCTCTCTCTCTCTCTCTCTCTCTCTCTCTCTCACACACACTTATTCCCTTGTTTTATTCGTATATATATATATATATATATATATATATATATATATATATATATATATATATATATTAAAATATTTCTATAAGCGCATTAAACAAACACAACAAAGTCGTGCATTCGCCTACAAGAATACCTGTGGACATATGCAAAATAGATACATATATGTATAATAATACCGTAGACCAAACAACACACAAAAAACACACATGTTACTAACTCAATTACACACACACACACACACACACACACGGCGCGCGCGCGCATGCCCGCCCGGGGCAGCAGCGTTACCAATGCAAGTCAAGGTCACTGGGCCAGTGGGAGACGTTGACAACCCTATCAGCAGGTAAGGCGACGTTCCATTAGCTTTTTGTGACCCGAGTGGGTAAATGGATGACGTGTTCTTTCTCCTATAGTTACGAGAATGTGAACAGAGGGGGGGAAAAAATCTGAGCGATCCCCAGTGGGGATAAAGAACGTTACAAACTCCAGACAGGTTTAAGCTAAAAGAAAACGCCCGGTAAAATTTTTGAATACCAGTGGATTACGTAACCTTATAACGAACACGTATGGCTCAATGAAAAAAAATATGTTGCGAAAAGCAATTATCATAGTTTAAGCTTTAAATAATCTTTCCTTAATATATATATATATATATATATATATATATATATATATATATATATATATATATATATATATATATATATATATATCAAAAAGAATCTATAAGTTCACTTGAAATGAATTTCCACCTAATTGGCTTCATATTTTTGTATATCAAAGACAAAACAAGATCGAATGAACATATGTGAACGTTGTGTATCGTGTTCAAAAGCACACATAACGGGTCAGAACAGACGTGTTATACATATCACATAGAGAACAGTTCTAGGGTCGTACAGTCGTGCACAAGCAATAATAACATATATATATATATATATATATATATATATATATATATATATATATATATATATATATATATATATTCATTTGTTTATTATACTTTGTCGCTGTCTCCCGCGTCAGCAAGGTAGCGCAAGGAAACAGACGAACAGAATGGCCCAACCCACCCCCATACACATGTATATACATACACGTCCACACACGCAAATATACATACCTATATATCTCAACGTATACATATATATACACACAGACATATACATATATACACATGTACATAATTCATACAGTCTGCCTTTATTCATTCCCATCGCCACCTCGCCACACATGGAATAACAACCCCCTCCCTTCTCATGTGTGCGAGGTAGCGCTAGGAAAAGACAACAAAGGCCCCATTCGTTCACACTCAGTCTCTAGCTGCCATGTAATAATGCACCGAAACCACAGCTCCCTTTCCACATCCAGGCCCCACACAACTTTCCATGGTTTACCCCAGACGCTTCACATGAAACACGATAAGTTCCCAAGTGCACTTTAGTGTAATAATCACATCATCAGGGGAGACACAAGAGAGAAATATAACAGTCAGTTGATATACATCGAAGAGACGAAGCTAAGACGCCATTAAGTAAACAAGTGGCGTCCTAGCTTCGTCTCTTCGATGTATATCAACTGACTGTTATATTTCTCTCTTGTGTCTCCCCTGATGATGATGATGTGATTATGACACGAAAGTGCACTTGGCAACTTATCGTGTTTCATTTCCCCGTGAACTCATATGAATATCTTCATTACGCGCAAAATTGTGGTCCTTTCCAATATATATATATATACATATATATATATATATATATATATATATATATATATATATATATATATATATATATCGTCGCGTAAAACGATATCTGAAAATTAATTAACGACTGTGTAAGCTTGATCAAGCAGTGGCCCACATGAACCACCAGCTTGAGATACAAGATAAGCGTGACCACTTCAGCTTAAGTCATTATAATACGAACGCGTCGCTCTCGCCACTACCATATAATATATATATATATATATATATATATATATATATATATATATATATATATATATATATATATATAGCGTGTATTTGAAAGTACTCTATATACACAGCCCAGTTATAATATCCCTCAAGGCTATAACTGAGGGTTATATATGATAACTGAGGGTTATATATGGTATATCACTACGCCAGGCTGGATCATCGGTATATTCATATAAGGCAATTGGTCAAACGCTGGCTGCAGATGACGGTTGTAAATATCACCACTCGACATCCAGGTGCGCAGCGGCCGTGCGCACTCCAATGTGTTGCTGGGCAGTCGAGTTTACATAGATGAATTATTATTATTATTATTATTATTATTATTATTATGAATATGTACACTTGTATATATGTATGTATATGTCTGTGTATATATATGTATGTATACGTTGAGATGTATAGGTATGTATATGTGCTGTGTGTGGACGTGTATGTATATACATGTGTATGTGGGTGGGTTGGGGCATTCTGTCGTCTGTTTCCTTGCGCTACCTCGCTGACGCGGGAGACGGCGATTAAATACAATGAATAAATGCAAATAAATTACCATTATTATTATGAAAACATTAAAATCCCCCCCTCCCCCCCCATTCATTTGTTGACACAGGAAGAGGGAAAGATAAACAAACACGAGACAATTATAATAATTTACCCTTACCCTTGGAAACTCGCCTGATTATCCACTGATAAATGCAATTACTCTTTCCTCCAGTGCAAGATAATTGCAACCAGTAACCATCCATTTGATCGGAAGTTTTAAAAATCACTTTGTAAAAAAAAAATACATATAAAAAAATATAATCGTACTTTGGGACAAAGTTGATAATTACATTGTGTTGGTGCAAGACGGAAGTGTAAGATAATTCCGGGTTGTGAACTGTCTCATGAGACACATTATCTCCTGGCCTGAATTTATATATATATATATATATATATATATATATATATATATATATATATATATATATATATATATATATATATATATATATATCCAATTAATAATGACCCCCCTATAGCACACAGTTTGCCTGACGTGTTTCCTTGTCTGAAAACGAACTCCTGAAACTGTGTTTATGACCTTTCTATGTCACGTTTCTTCTAGCTGATGCTATAATAGGTGTGTACCATAAGACGAATTAAAAATAAAAAAAAACATTTAAATTTAGAAATTAAATTAAAATCAAAAAATTAAAAATCAAGAAATTAAAATTAAGAAGTTAAAACACCTGAAACTGACCGACTCAGTCATGGCCTCGGAGCAACTTCGACTCATCGTGTTCGTTCGGCTTCGAACCTTCACGACTTCGGCTTCGTTCCCCTTCAAAACTTCACGGCTCTGGCTTCGTTCGGCTTCGAACCTTCACGACTCCGGCTTCGAATCACCCTAAACCCGGGTCCTCCCACTCCCCTGGCCACAAGAAAACGCAAGGTCATACCACAGTTCACCTCACCACCGTGGTTAGGTCAGGTCAAGCCAGGTCAGGTCAGCCGGGCGCCGTTGTCATCCAGCCAATCAACAGACCTGCAACAGAAAATCGAGAAACAGTCATTAGAATGTGATGAAATATGGGAATCTAATTCAATTTCTAAACAACCATTGTGCGTGAAGTTTTAGACGAAGGGGAATTTTACGAGAGCAGCCAGTACAAAGAGGTGTGTACGTGTGTCTGTTTTGTGAGTCTTTCCCTTCTGAGCAACGGCTGTGAATCACCAGACTTCTCCAATCAGCGTCACAGGTAAGAATATTACACTAGAAAGATTCTAATCCGAAGCCATTTGCAGAGAACGGGATACGCCCGCATTTGGAACGAACGTAAACAAACATGGCGTCTCGCACCCAGCTCAAAACTCCCTCTCTAACCTCTGTCTGGGACGCGAGAAACTAGAAAACGAGATGCAGAGGTGTTGTTAAGCGCTTGATCCACTGGTAAGGGAAGTAGATGAAATGGAGAGGGAATGTTAATTTTTTTGGCAAGGAGGGGAGGAGATGAGAGAATGTACTCGGGTTCCCGAGTGCTGGAATGGATGACGCAACCATCAAGGGAACAGCTGGCGGTCATAGGGGAGGGAAGGGGGCGCGGGCAGGGAACCCCGGTGTCCACGAAAATGGAGAAGACGTTGTTCCGCTCTGTGCTGAAAATGGACTAGTCATTGAGAAAACATAGCTTTAAATGGAGTAGTCATTGAGAAAACATAGCTTAAAATGGAGTAGTAGCTGAAAATTGTGTCTTAATTGGGGAAACATAGCTTAAAATTGTCGTAATGGGGGAAACACAGCTTGAAACTGTCGTTATGGGGGAAACACAGCTTAAAATTGTGTCGTAAGTGGGGAAACACAGCTTAAAATTGTGTCGTAACTGAAGAACATAGCTTAAAATTGTGTCGTAATTGGGGAAACGTAGCTTAAAATGGTGTAGAAAAAGAGGCCCATCCTCCAGTGTACGTGGGTAAGTGGCGCTGGGAGTTAAGTGGGTGTTACTGTGGACGTTGTCAGTGGGACGACAGTGTCTATCGTGACTTTAGTTCAAGTGGGTGTCAGTGGTGGTGATGGTTCCTGGTTAACGAGCGAGTAAAGTGTGTGTGTGTGTGTGTGTGTGTGTGTGTGTGTGTGTGGGAGAAGAACTGAAGGTTCCTACCGAATGGTGGGGTGACGAGAGGAGGTACTGAATATCTTGAGTGAGATGAAGTGTGGCTAAACCCCCCATACGACTGCATAATACAGCGAAGTTTCTAAGGAATATGGGTGACAGTATTGTAGATTGGTCTATTTAAAGTCTTCCACGTTTGTAAGGCCTAAGGTGAGGTGTCTAAGGACTGGCTGAATGTAGGTTTAGATCCTTAATGTACACACAAGAGGGTAAAACAGGAACCTCCATTTCAACAGGCGTAAGAGTGAAGACTATACCTGGTAAAGTGTATATGGGGTGGAAATGGTAATTCAAGGTTAGGTTCAAATGTCAGTTAACGTAACGTAGAGGCCCTGGGGAAGCTGCCTGGCCAGGCAGGGTACACTAAGCTATCTCGTACATATTTAAGTATTCAAAGAAAACGGTGATTTATGGTCATTTGAGGCGAGACTACATTAAAAAAAAGAAGTCAGGCCATATTTAACCCACATCTCTCTACTCTCGCTTCACCTCCATCGTACCTTACAAAATATATTCTAATGACTTCCTACAGGACTGCCTGTCCACTATCCAACGCCCTGTCCAAACTGACTTTTACTCCCACCTCACTGTACATTCGACAGGGACAGAGGAACTGTCAGTGTATTGGGGTGGGAACGTCTGCGTCAGGTGAGTGAGGCCCAGGAACACCTACATCAGGAGAGAAACGTCGTCAGGAGAGGGGGAGAGAGGCAGGCAGGCAGGGGCACACACAAGAACACCTTCTGCGGGTAAGTCACAACACCATCAGTAGGAAGAAGGGGGACACCGTCGTGGTCTGGATGGAGCCGAGGGGCGGGGCCATCGTGTGGCTCGTCCCAGCCATGGCCTGGGTGTTCAGCTACCTCCCTACCACCACCTACAGGGAACACGAGTTTCATCCCATCAACACCACCACCCTCCAGCAGGTGAGTCTTACTGGCACACGACCTCCTCTGCAGGTAAAGCCATTTGGGTCAGCCTCTCAAACCTTGAATTTCCAAAGTCCAGTTAAGCTTTCAGTCCCTCAAAGATGACCCTGGGTGACCTTAGGAAGACCTGGTTACCGGCTGTAACGCAGGAAACTGATAGCTTAGCTTCTTAAGTGTGTAATTTCATGTTAGGAAGATGTGCCTCAATTACTTAAGTTATCCCCGTAAAAACGTATTCAAAATACGTTTTCTCTGAATACGAAATTTTCTGTTATGGGTAACTCGTCTAAACTAACAGGTCAGAGACTATGTGTATTTATATCCATAGATAGATAGACAAATGTATACATTAGGTAAATGTAACTTAATCTAAAATAGATATACATGCAAATCTGACTATCTGGCCTTTGACAAACTACCTCGTTTGCGTCCTAAACAATCTAGACTGGGTTTAAAGGACATTATCTCGTTTGCTTAACACCTGACGACCTACCTTCACGTCCCTCCCTCCTGCAGGAGTACGACTTCGTAGTGGTGGGGGCAGGGTCGGCCGGGAGCGTCGTGGCCTCGCGCCTGAGCGAAGACCCGGAGGTGGAGGTCCTCCTCCTGGAGGCTGGAGGTCAGGAAACCGTGTTGTCAGAGGTGCCGGGGTTGTCAGCCAACCTCCAGCTAACGGCCCTGGACTGGCAGTATAGGGCCGAGCCTTCTGCCACCACCTGCCTGGCCATGGTTGACAACAGGTCAGTTCCTCCCTCGTTCCTGTGGGCCTCCTGCAGGCCTTCCTCCTCCCCCTCCCTCTCTGCTGGGGAAGAAAGAGAGATCTGGGTTACCCACTTTATGAGGTAAACATAGAAGTGATGGTAATTATAGTAATTATGTTAACTACGTTACTAATTCTGTATCAACAAGCATATATTTGCATTGTTCTTGCCTTTGTATGTAACACAAACATATTCTCAGTGTCAGGTGGTGTTACAAGTGTGAGGTTATGAGTCTGTGGTGTTATAAGTGTGAAGTTATGAGTCTGTGGTGTTACAAGTGTGAGGTTATGAGTCTGTGGTGTTACAAGTGTGAGGTTACGAGTCTGTGGTGTTACAAGTGTGAGGTTACGAGTCTGTGGTGTTACAAGTGAGGTTATGAGTCTGTGGTGTTACAAGTGTGAAGTTATGAGTCTGTGGTGTTACAAGTGTGAGGTTATGAGTCTGTGGTGTTATAAGTGTGAAGTTATGAGTCTGTGGTGTTACAAGTGTGAGGTTACGAGTCTGTGGTGTTACAAGTGTGAGGTTATGAGTCTGTGGTGTTATAAGTGTGAAGTTATGAGTCTGTGGTGTTACAAGTGTGAGGTCATGAGTCTGTGGTGTTACAAGTGTGAGGTTATGAGTCTGTGGTGTTACAAGTGTGAGGTTATGAGTCTGTGGTGTTACAAGTGTGAGGTTATGAGTCTGTGGTGTTACAAGTGTGAGGTTATGAGTCTGTGGTGTTACAAGTGTGAGGTTACGAGTCTGTAACATGTTACATTCTGACAATTGGACCAGACTGGTTCTCTCGCCTGCAACACAATTCCCACATAACACTTGTTCTCCTTTTAGAAAATGTAAACAAAAATAACAATACACCCGAAACAGTAAAGAAAACTAAACAAAATAAACTTCATAGAAAACGCGTCTGTGCCACTGCTTGCACACTGACCAGTAACTCATGTATTTTTCCTCAGGGCTGATGAGGGTGGTCACTCACTGGGGTGAGGAATTATATACTAGTTCAGTGATTTGCTTAGAGTTTTATCTGTGTAGACTCACTGTTCAAAGACTGTTTGTGGTTTATTAGAAGTCTGAAAGATGGGAAAGGCTCACACACACAAATACACACACTCACACAAAACATACATACATACACACACACACCAAACATACATACACACATATATACACATACACACTCACACAACACATACACACACAAATACACACACATAAAACATACATACATACACATACAAATACACACACACACACTCACACAACATACACAACACACACACACACAGACATATGAATGGCGTGGACAGCCATAATCTTTCCTTAAAACGATTGTATAGATTCTATATACTTCATCTTACCTTGAGCATTGATTACCATTTATTTTTTATTTTTCTTCATAGCAGTGTATGTGTGTGTGTGTGTGTGTGTGTGTGTATGTATGTATGTATGTATGTATGTATGTATGTATGTATGTATGTGTGTGTGTCTGTGTGTGTATGTATGTATGTGTGTGTATGTGTATTTGTGTGTGTGTATATGTATGTATGTGTGTATGTGTATTTGTGTATGATGTATGTATGTATGTATGTATGTATGTGTGTGTGTGTGTGTGTGTGTGTGTATGTATGTATGTATATATGTATGTATGTATGTATGTATGTATGTATGTATGTATGTGTGTGTGTGTGTGCGCGCGCGAGCGCACCCCACTACCACAGCAGTCGGGGGGCGCGCGCGCGCGCCTAACGATTTCCCACCGATGATCGGCTAGGCCCTCGCCATGGCACAGGTGTAACCTGCCGCGGGGTCGGGTCCTGGGCGGCAGCAGCGCCATTAACTACATGCTCTACGTCCGGGGCAACCGTAGGGACTACGATGGCTGGGAGGCGCGGGGCAACCCTGGCTGGGGCTACCAACACCTCCTGCCTTACTTCACACTGACCGAGGACAACACAGACCCAGACGTCTCCCAGGGTGAGGATCCTACACCGTTTCCTTCAGTCTCCCCCTCTTCACCACCATTTTCTATGTTTTCTCTATGCCCATTTTCTTATAGAAAATGGGCACGACGGTACTACGTCCCCTCCCGCCTAAGTCGTATGTATTGTCATCCTATGGTCGTAATTAATTCGTCAGGAGTTACCTTATAAGATCGGATGGTGATGTGTGAGTTCATCCACTTCCCCGTCAGGAGAGAGGCGGGAGGCGTTGTGGTGGTGGTGCCGTCGTGCCCAGAGACGTAACGCTGGCGATTTTAACTTCCACAATCTTACGACGGCGTTGTATGTGTGTTTGCGACAGAGTACCACGGGAAGGGCGGCTTGATGACGGTCGGTCGGGCGCCCTGGTCCACGCCGCTGGCCTCGGCCTTCCTCGAGGGCGGCCGTGAGCTGGGGTACCCGACCGCCGACTGCAACGCCGCGCGGCAGACTGGGTTCATGGCGCCGCACGGCACCCTCCGCCGCGGTGCGCGCTGCTCCAACGCCAAGGCCTTCCTCCGCCCGGCGCGGCTCCGCCCGAACCTCCACGTCGCCTTGGGGGCCTTCGTCACCCGGGTCCTCATCGACCCCGCGACGCGACGGGCGGAGGGCGTGGCGTACGACCGAGGCGAAGGGAAAAAGGAGGAGGAGGAAGGTCGGGTGGTGGCGGCGCGACGGGAAGTAGTGCTGGCGGCCGGCGCCATCAACACCCCACAGTTGCTGATGCTGTCGGGCGTAGGACCAGCGCGTCATCTGGCCAGTCTGGGGATCCCCGTCGTGGCCGACCTGCCCGTCGGCCGCAACCTGCAGGTGAGGCCCTACGACACAGGTATTTGCGCCGCATGAAGCCCTCAGTGTCCTACTGTAGGAGGAAAAAGACATGGAGTTGTACAATCATGAGTTGAGGAACCAGTGTGCCGGGTCGTGTATTGAAATGCGACGACCTAACTTGTTCATCAAAGATATATATATATATATATATATATATATATATATATATATATTAAGGAATGATTGAAGGACGAGTAAATATAGCAAGTGTATGTGTGTGTGTGTGTGTGTGTGTGTGTGTGGAGCAGGCGACCATGAGCTAAAGATTATTTCAACCAGCATCACATTATAAACAAAAAATAAATTTTATTCTACGAGAGATTATCTTTTTTTTTTTGGAAGATTGCAAATGGAGAAAACAAATTAAGGTTCGTTACCATACACATACAAAATGACAATTGGATATTTCTTTTTTGAGTGTGTATATATACGTTCAACGTAAATTGATATATATATATATATATATATATATATATATATATATATATATATATATATATATATATATATATATTTACATAAAGCTATGTGACATTTATGGATATATATATATATATATATATATATATATATATATATATATATATATATATATACATATATATATATATATATATATATATATATATATGATAAGGGAGGGCCCACTACACCCCCACAGGGTTTACGATGACACGGGGTTATTAACCAGTGTTGTTATGTGTCCCTCTTTGCCTGGCCAGGACCACGTGGCGGCCGGGGTCATGTTCACCGTAGAGGACCCCGTGTCTCTCATGTTCTCCAGGATCTACAGCCTCCCGGCGCTCCTCCGGTACTCCCTCTTCGGGTCGGGGCCCCTCACCACCCTCGGGGGCGTGGAGGGCGTGGGCTTCGTCAACACCCGGTACGCCAACGCCTCGGACGACTGGCCGGACGCCCAGCTGCAGTTCGTGGCCGGCTCGCACGCCTCCGACGGCGGGGCGCACCTCCGCCACGCCCTGGGCCTCCGGGAGGAGTACTGGCGGGACTTCTACTCCCACCTGGCCGGCAGGGACCACTACACGGTGCAGGTCAAGCTGGCCAGGCCCAGGAGTCGTGGTTACGTCGAACTGCGCTCGGCTGACCCCTACCAACACCCGAAGGTGAGGCTGACCCGTGCCATAATTGGCACAGGAGGAGGGTTTGTGGTCTCGTGTGTGCCAATATTGGCATAGAGAGAGGGTTTATGGTCTCATGTGTGCCATTATGGTCTCGTGCGTGCCATTATTGGCACAGGAAGAGGGTTTATGGTGTCATGTGTGCCATTATCGGCACAAGAAGAGGGTTTATGGTCTCGTGTGCCATAATTGTCACAGGAAGAGGGTTTATGGTCTCATGTGTGCCATAATTGGCACAGGAAGAGGGTTTGTGGTCTCATGTGTGCCATTATTGGCACAGGGAGAGGGTTTATGCATAGTATTACTATAATGTTTCTACGTTCATTTTTCTCCGTATTGGATAATATATAGTGTGTAAATACGATATATTTCGTCAAAAATCTTTGATAATTCTAATTTTCAAACGTTAACCCTTAATTTCATTTTCTCTGACTAAGAATTTCAAGAAAACGGATCGCATGGTAAACTATAACATTAAGGCCTTGGGTCAGCTTATCATTGTGTTATGTTACTGGAGTCAACAGATACTTCACAATACAACGTATTTTCTTATAGAAAGGCAAAGCTTTTCTTTTTGTGAAAGTGCATTTAGAACAGTCGGAAACCACACTCTCCAGACACACACACGAATCAAAACCACACTCCCCAGACACACACACGAATCAAAACCACACTCCCCAGACACACACACGAATCAAAACCACACTCCCAGACACACACACGAATCAAAACCACACTCTCCAGACACACACACGAATCAAAACCACACTCCCAGACACACACGAATCAAAACCACACTCTCCAGACACACACACGAATCAAAACCACACTCCCAGACACACACGAATCAAAACCACACTCTCCAGACACACACGAATCAAAACCACACTCCCCAGACACACACACGAATCAAAACCACACTCCCCAGACACACACACGAATCAAAACCACACTCCCAGACACACACGAATCAAAACCACACTCCCCAGACACACACACGAATCAAAACCACACTCTCCAGACACACACACGAATCAAAACCACACTCTCCAGACACACACGAATCAAAACCACACTCACCAGACACACACACGAATCAAAACCACACTCTCCAGACACACACGAATCAAAACCACACTCCCCAGACACACACGAATCAAAACCACACTCCCCAGACACACACACGAATCAAAACCACACTCTCCAGACACACACACGAATCAAAACCACACTCTCCAGACACACACACGAATCAAAACCACACTCTCCAGACACACACACGAATCAAAACCACACTCCCAGACACACACGAATCAAAACCACACTCCCCAGACACACACACGAATCAAAACCACACTCTCCAGACACACACATGAATCAAAACCACACTCTCCAGACACACACACGAATCAAAACCACACTCTCCAGACACACACACGAATCAAAACCACACTCCCCAGACACACACACGAATCAAAACCACACTCCCAGACACACACACGAATCAAAACCACACCCAGACACACACACGAATAAAAACCACACTCCCAGACACACACGAATCAAAACCACACTCCCCAGACACACACAGAATCAAAACCACATCCCAGACACACACACGAATCAAAACCACACTCCCAGACACACACACGAATCAAAACCACACTCCCAGACACACACACGAATCAAAACCACACTCCCCAGACACACACACGAATCAAAACCACACTCCCCAGACACACACACGAATCAAAACCACACTCCCCAGACACACACGAATCAAAACCACACTCCCCAGACACACACACGAATCAAAACCACACTCCCAGACACACACACGAATCAAAACCACACTCCCAGACACACACGAATCAAAACCACACTCCCAGACACACACGAATCAAAACCACACTCCCAGACACACACACGAATCAAAACCACACTCTCCAGACACACACATGAATCAAAACCACACTCTCCAGACACACACGAATCAAAACCACACTCTCCAGACACACACACGAATCAAAACCACACTCCCCAGACACACACACGAATCAAAACCACACTCCCCAGACACACACACGAATCAAAACCACACTCCCCAGACACACACACGAATCAAAACCACACTCCCAGACACACACACGAATCAAAACCACACTCCCAGACACACACGAATCAAAACCACACTCTCCAGACACACACGGGCCTCACACACACACACACACTCCCATCTACACTTTAACTCACCAGACATACACCCACCAGAAACCACACTCACCAGACACACACACGAATCATACTCTCTCACCCGTCTACACCCACGGTGCAACTACTACAAAGAGGACGACAAGCACTAACAGCTCAATTGCCCTGCTCTCTGTATATAGACACACACACACACACACACACCACAACACTGTATAACCTGTGGTGGCGACTGGTGGACGTGGCCAGCTTCCTGGACGCTGCATGAGCCACATACAGAAAGAGAGACACATATAGAGGGGACCTACGTGCTAGGGGAGCAGGAGGTATGTATTGTCTAGCGAACATATATACGATATATGAACATATATACGATATATTCCCTGAGAATATACAGGTCAGGGGGGCGTCCACACACACACACACTACCCCCTCAAGAGTGGAGTGGAGACTGTCACTTCACTACGGAATAATGTTCAGTCGCTCACCACAAGACACAGTTTTAGGGAAGAGATTAAAATAGAAAAGAAGTTCATACGTTTTCCAGACTCGCACATATATACGTTCAAGGTTCATATTCTAACGCAAAATCATGTGGAGACCTTCAGTTGTTTTCTTCCCCCATCTGGGTGTTAATGGTTGGATGACCTCTTCTGTATAATACGTGAGCAGATCGTGACGAACTACCTGAAGGAGAGAGAGGACGTGGCTGTACTGCTGGAGGGGCTGAAGGTGGCGTTCGACCTCGCCAACACCACAGCACTCAGGAGGTAAGTAAGTCCAGGGGGGCGCGGGCGGGCGGCGGGGCTGTGAGGGTCGAGTGTAGGGTAAGAAGAGGACAGGGTGTGTGTGTGTGTGTGTGTGTGTGTGTAGCATTAGAAGAGGACAGGGTGTGTGTGTGTGTGTGTGTGTGTGTGTCATAAGAGTGGGGGTGTGGGAGGTCAAAGACCAGGTCATCACACCCGAGGAACGTCACAAGGGTCGCGATTCTGTACAGACCACAACCATCTAAGGTGCACCACGAAAAAACCACCTGCCCACTTCTATTTCCAGCTGGTTTGACAACACAGGAGCTGGTCTAAACGACCCTTAACCACTCTCCAACAGGCTGTCAATTGGACACAGATAAACTTAGATATTTAAAGACTTGTGAAATTCTCAGGTACGGTTCCCGGCTCTTCGATCGCCCAGTGCCCGGATGCAAACACCTGACCCACGGTTCTAATGTGTACTGGGAGTGTTACGTGCGCCACCTGACCTTCACCATCTACCACTACTGTGGCACAGCCAAGATGGGGCCCGCCCAGGACCCTACCTCCGTCGTTGACCCTGAATTAAGGTCAGGGGCCCTTTTATATTTTGACCTAACCTAACCTAACCTAACCTAGGTCCATTCTGACCTATGTTACTTTGACCTTGACCCTATCTAGGGTTAATCCTAGCCCTAACCTAACCTAACCTAGGTCCTTTCTGACCTATGTTACTTTGACCTTGACCCTATCTAGGGTTAACCCTAGCCCTAACCTAACCTAGGTCCTTTCTGACCTATGTTACTTTGACCTTGACCCTATTTTGAGGTTAACCCTAGCCCTAACCTAACCTAACCTAGGTCCTTTCTGACCTATGTTACTTTGACCTTGACCCTATTTTGAGGTTAACCCTATCCTAACCTAACCTAACCTAGGTCCTTTCTGACCTATGTTACTTTGACCTTGACCCTATCTGGGGTCAACCCTGACTGACTGTCCCCAAGTCAGTTTCTACCATCAGTCACTCACTGCCACAAGTCAGTCAGTCACTGTGCACAGGGAAGAAACCAGGGACCAGTCATTCAGTCACAAGCCAATTCTACCATCATAAGACACTTCAACTACTGTCTTGTGAAGCCATTGTCCTGTGACCTTGGGTCATTTAATGTCTCAAGCCATTTGACCTGCATTAGGTCACCAGCTCACCTAATATGTAGTAAATGGCCAAACCTCATCCCTTTACCATTTTAAAATTCCTTTTTCCTGCAATAATTGTTTGGTAAATATTCCTTAATATATCACTAGTCTATAACAAATGTTGGATCTATTTCAACACATAATTTTATGCTTTCTACACATTCATATATACTACTAAAGTTAACGAATAAGTTATAAGGGACTTAATAACGAAAATATAAATGAATACATAACGAGGAGTCGTACATACGGATGTAAACATTAACTCATTTTAAATTCCACCGAAGTTTAGGGGGGTATAGATACTTTTTTTGGGTTGACTGTTTTAAATTCCACCGAAGTTTTGAGGGGTATAGATACTTGTTTGGGTTGACTGTTTTAAATTCCACCGAAGTTTAGGGGGTATAGATACTTGTTTGGGTTGACTTGTTTTAAATTCCACCGAAATAAGATACTTTTTTGGGTTGACTGTACATCACTATGTTTACAAGTTCCCTTTGCACATCTTCACTTTGTCCCGGTATGGCTCTCTCTCTCTCTCTCGTGTCCCATAAGTCCCAGTAAGGCCCTTTTGTGTCCCATGTCCCAGTATGGCGCCCTCTTGTGTCCCATGTCCCAGTATGGCGCCCTCTTGTGTCCCATGTCCCAGTAAGGCCCTTTTGTGTCCCATGTCCCAGTATGGCGCCCTCTTGTGTCCCATGTCCCAGTATGGCCCTCTTGTGTCCCATGTCCCAGTATGGCGCCCTCTTGTGTCCCATGTCCCAGTATGGCGCCCTTTTGTGTCCCATGTCCCAGCATGGCGCCCTCTTGTGTCCCATGTCCCAGTATGGCCCTCTTGTGTCCCATGTCCCAGTATGGCCCTCTTGTGTCCCAGGCATGACCCTCCCATGTCCCAGCATGACCCTCCCATGTCCCAGGCATGACCCTCCCATGTCCCACAGGGTGAAGGGCGTGTCAGGGCTGCGTGTGGTGGACGCGTCCATTTTCCCGACCATCACGACGGGCAACACGAACGCCCCCACGACCATGGTGGCAGAGAAGGCCTCCCACATGATCAGGAGCCACTGGCACCGGGTGGTCCGTCGTCGTCCTCCTGCAGCAGCAGCCCGGACCACCACCACCACCACACCGACCCTGGGGCGCCACACGGCCACCACCACCACCGACGTCCACCACTACTACGAACTATGACCTGCTCGAGGACCACCTCCTGGCCTGCTCGAGGACCACCTCCTGGCCTGCTCGAGGACCACCACCTGGCCTGCTCGAGGACCACCAACCTGGCCTGCTCGAGGACCACCTCATGGCCTGCTCGAGGACCACCACCTGGCCTGCTCGAGGACCACCAACTGGCCTGCTCGAGGACCACCTCCTGGCCTGCAGTAGTAGTGTACATGGGTTAAGTAGCAGTAGTAGTGTACATGGGTTAAGTAGCAGTAGTAGCAGTGTGGAGGGGTTAAGTAGCAGTAGTAGTGTACATGGGTTAAGTAGCAGTAGTAGCAGTGTGGAGGGGTTAAGTAGTAGTAGTAGTGTACATGGGTTAAGTAGCAGTAGTAGTAGTGTACATGGGTTAAGTATCAGTAGTAGTGTACATGGGTTAAGTAGCAGTGGTAGTGTACATGGGTTAAGTAGCAGTAGTAGTGCACATGGGTTAAGTAGTAGTAGTAGTAGTAGTAGTAGTAGTAGTTTACAGGGGTTAAGTAGTAGTAGTAGTAGTAGTAGTTTACAGGGGTTAAGTAGCAGTAGTAGTGTACATGGGTTAAGTAGCAGTAGTAGCAGTGTGGAGGGGTTAAGTAGCAGTAGTAGTGCACATGGGTTAAGTAGTAGTAGTAGTAGTTTACAGGGGTTAAGTAGTAGTAGTGTACAGGGGTTAAGTAGTAGTAGTAGTTTACAGGGGTTAAGTAGTAGTAGTAGTGTACAGGGGTTAAGTAGTAGTAGTAGTAGTTTACAGGGGTTAAGTGGTAGTAGTGTACAGGGGTTAAGTAGTAGTAGTAGTTTACAGGGGTTAAGTAGTAGTAGTAGTCTACAGGGGTTAAGTAGTGGTAGTGTACATGGGTTAAGTAGCAGTAGTAGCAGTGTGGAGGGGTTTAGTGGCAGTAGTAGTGTACATGGGTTAAGTAGTGGTAGTAGTGTACATGGGTTAAGTAGCAGTAGTAGTGTACATGGGTTAAGTAGCAGTAGTAGTGTACATGGGTTAAGTAGCAGTAGTAGCAGTGTGGAGGGGTTAAGTAGCAGTAGTAGCAGTGTGGAGGGGTTAAGTAGCAGTAGTAGTGTACATGGGTTAAGTAGCAGTAGTAGTGTACATGGGTTAAGTAGCAGTAGTAGTGTACATGGGTTAAGTAGCAGTAGTAGTGTACATGGGTTAAGTAGCAGTAGTAGTGTACATGGGTTAAGTAGTGGTAGTGTACATGGGTTAAGTAGCAGTAGTAGTGTACATGGGTTAAGTAGCAGTAGTAGTGTACATGGGTTAAGTAGTAGTAGTAGTAGTAGTAGTTTACAGGGGTTAAGTAGCAGTAGTAGCAGTGTGGAGGGGTTAAGTAGCAGTAGTAGCAGTGTGGAGGGGTTAAGTAGCAGTAGTAGCAGTGTGGAGGGGTTAAGTAGCAGTAGTAGCAGTGTGGAGGGGTTAAGTAGCAGTAGTAGTGTACATGGGTTAAGTAGCAGTAGTAGCAGTGTGGAGGGGTTAAGTAGCAGTAGTAGTGTACATGGGTTAAGTAGCAGTAGTAGCAGTGTGGAGGGGTTAAGTAGCAGTAGTAGCAGTGTGGAGGGGTTAAGTAGCAGTAGTAGCAGTGTGGAGGGGTTAAGTAGCAGTAGTAGCAGTGTGGAGGGGTTAAGTAGCAGTAGTAGCAGTGTGGAGGGGTTAAGTAGCAGTAGTAGCAGTGTGGAGGGGTTAAGTAGCAGTAGTAGCAGTGTGGAGGGGTTAAGTAGCAGTAGTAGCAGTGTGGAGGGGTTAAGTAGCAGTAGTAGCAGTGTGGAGGGGTTAAGTAGCAGTAGTAGCAGTGTGGAGGGGTTAAGTAGCAGTAGTAGCAGTGTGGAGGGGTTAAGTAGCAGTAGTAGCAGTGTGGAGGGGTTAAGTAGCAGTAGTAGCAGTGTGGAGGGGTTAAGTAGCAGTAGTAGCAGTGTGGAGGGGTTAAGTAGCAGTAGTAGCAGTGTGGAGGGGTTAAGTAGCAGTAGTAGCAGTGTGGAGGGGTTAAGTAGCAGTAGTAGTGTACATGGGTTAAGTAGCAGTAGTAGTGTACATGGGTTAAGTAGCAGTAGTAGTGTACATGGGTTAAGTAGCAGTAGTAGCAGTGTGGAGGGGTTAAGTAGCAGTAGTAGTGTACATGGGTTAAGTAGCAGTAGTAGCAGTGTGGAGGGGTTAAGTAGCAGTAGTAGTGTACATGGGTTAAGTAGCAGTAGTAGCAGTGTGGAGGGGTTAAGTAGCAGTAGTAGTGTACATGGGTTAAGTAGTGGTAGTGTACATGGGTTAAGTAGTAGTAGTAGTAGTAGTAGTTTACAGGGGTTAAGTAGTAGTAGTAGTAGTAGTAGTAGTAGTAGTAGTTTACAGGGGTTAAGTAGCAGTAGTAGTGTACATGGGTTAAGTAGCAGTAGTAGCAGTGTGGAGGGGTTAAGTAGCAGTAGTAGCAGTGTGGAGGGGTTAAGTAGCAGTAGTAGCAGTGTGGAGGGGTTAAGTAGCAGTAGTAGCAGTGTGGAGGGGTTAAGTAGCAGTAGTAGCAGTGTGGAGGGGTTAAGTAGCAGTAGTAGCAGTGTGGAGGGGTTAAGTAGCAGTAGTAGTGTACATGGGTTAAGTAGCAGTAGTAGCAGTGTGGAGGGGTTAAGTAGCAGTAGTAGTGTACATGGGTTAAGTAGCAGTAGTAGCAGTGTGGAGGGGTTAAGTAGCAGTAGTAGTGTACATGGGTTAAGTAGCAGTAGTAGTGTACATGGGTTAAGTAGCAGTAGTAGCAGTGTGGAGGGGTTAAGTAGCAGTGGTAGTGTACATGGGTTAAGTAGCAGTAGTAGTGCACATGGGTTAAGTAGTAGTAGTAGTAGTTTACAGGGGTTAAGTGGTAGTAGTGTACAGGGGTTAAGTAGTAGTAGTAGCAGTGTGGAGGGGTTAAGTAGCAGTAGTAGTGTACATGGGTTAAGTAGCAGTAGTAGTGTACATGGGTTAAGTAGCAGTAGTAGTGTACATGGGTTAAGTAGCAGTAGTAGCAGTGTGGAGGGGTTAAGTAGCAGTAGTAGCAGTGTGGAGGGGTTAAGTAGCAGTAGTAGCAGTGTGGAGGGGTTAAGTAGCAGTAGTAGCAGTGTGGAGGGGTTAAGTAGCAGTAGTAGCAGTGTGGAGGGGTTAAGTAGCAGTAGTAGTGTACAGGGGTTAAGTAGTGGTAGTGTACATGGGTTAAGTAGCAGTAGTAGTGTACATGGGTTAAGTAGTAGTAGTAGTGTACATGGGTTAAGTAGCAGTAGTAGTGTACATGGGTTAAGTAGCAGTAGTAGTGTACATGGGTTAAGTAGCAGTAGTAGTGTACATGGGTTAAGTAGTGGTAGTGTACATGGGTTAAGTGGTGTTAGTGGTGGTCTGCAGGAAGGTTATCCACTTACTCATGATGGCCCGGGTGAGGGGTCTGCAGGTGTTGGACTGGCAGTGAGCGCAGGACTCCAGCTCAGGGATGAAGGTCTGGTCTCTGAGAGTGGTCTGCAGGTCTCTCTTGCTAAAGTCCACCAGGGTCTGTGATGCCACTGACGCCACTACCATCACCACCACACTCCACTTCATCCACCTGCGGCAGAAGACCACTCATTACCATAATGATATACAAATGGTCTGTATACATCCACAACACAGACCACCTTCCTCCCTGGCTGATCTGTGAACCACCTGACTCAGGAAGACACAATGTGTGTGTCTCTCTGTCTCTCCCAACCTTCTCCTTGATGGTAGTGTCTCCCACCTAGTGTCTCACACACCGTGTAACCATCTCCCCCACCTAGTGTGACCAGTTCACATACACTGTACCACTCAGTGTGACCAGTTCACACACACTGTACCACCCAGTGTGACCAGTTCACATACTGTACCACCCAGTGTGACCAGTTCACATACTATACCACCCAGTGTGACCAGTTCACATAGTGTACCACCCAGTGTGACCAGTTCACACACACTGTACCACCCAGTGTGACCAGTTCACATACTGTACCACCCAGTGTGACCAGTACACATACTGTACCACCCAGTGTGACCAGTTCACACACACTGTACCACCCAGTGTGACCAGTTCACATACTGTACCACCCAGTGTGACCAGTTCACACACACTGTACCACCCAGTGTGACCAGTTCACACACACTGTACCACCCAGTGTGACCAGTTCACATACTGTACCACCCAGTGTGACCAGTTCACATACTGTACCACCCAGTGTGACCAGCTCACACACTGTACCACCCAGTGTGACCAGTTCACACACACTGTACCACCCAGTGTGACCAGTTCACACACACTGTACCACCCAGTGTGACCAGTTCACATACTGTACCACCCAGTGTGACCAGTTCACACACACTGTACCACCCAGTGTGACCAGTTCACATACTGTACCACCCAGTGTGACCAGTTCACATACTGTACCACCCAGTGTAACCAGTTCACATACTGTACCACCCAGTGTGACCAGTTCACATACTGTACCACCCAGTGTGACCAGTTCACATACTGTACCACCCAGTGTGACCAGTTCACACACTGTACCACCCAGTGTGACCAGTTCACATACTGTACCACCCAGTGTGACCAGTACACACACTGTACCACCCAGTGTGACCAGTTCACATACTGTACCACCCAGTGTGACCAGTTCACATACTGTACCACCCAGTGTGACCAGTACACACACTGTACCAGTACCACCCAGTGTGACCAGTTCACACACTGTACCACCCAGTGTGACCAGTTCACACACTGTACCACCCAGTGTGACCAGTTCACATACTGTACCACCCAGTGTGACCTGGTCTCACGTGAGGGTGGTCTATGTACATCCTATGTACACCATAATGTTTCCTACATGACCATTGTTGTACGTGAAGTACAGATGAACCTGACCCCCATATAGTACTCACATGAAGTTGGTTTTTCCCCACTCGTCTAACCTGACCCCCATATAGTACTCACATGAAGTTGGTTTTTCCCCATTCGTCTAACCTGACCCCCATATAGTACTCACATGAAGTTGGTTTTTCCCCACTCGTCTAACCTGACCCCCATATAGTACTTACATGATGTTGGTTTTTCCCCACTCGTCTTCACAACAGCTGACAAGTGCAATGTGTCCGTCCTACGTAGGAGGCGACTCTGACCCTACGTGGCCTCCGTCGCCCCTTTATATACCCGTACACGACCCCCAGGGCGGTAGTTGCCAGACCTCGCCATACACACGTTACGTGACCCTGAATCAAGGTTGACGGGTTACATACACGCTCAAGTCTTATGCAAATGACCGGCGGACTATGTCAGTAGGGTAGGCAACCACCTCACGTTTTCTTTATGTGTGGAGCAAATGATTATTCTCATAACACTATGTCACCCAGATCACGTTTTCTTTATGTTTAGAGCAATGATTGTTCTCATAACACTATGTCACCCAGCTCACGTTTTCTTTATGTTTAGAGCAATGATTGTTATCATAACACTATGTCACCCACCTCACGTTTTCTTTATGTGTGGAGCAATGATTATTCTCATAACACTATGTCACCCATCTCACGTTTTCTTTATGTGTAGAGCAATGATTGTTATCATAACACTATGTCACCCAGCTCACGTTTTCTTTATGTGTATAGCAATGATTATTCTCACACCACATAACACTATGTCACCCATCTCACGTTTTCTTTATGTGTGGAGCAAATGATTGTTCTCATAACACTATGTCACCCAGATCACGTTTTCTTTATGTGTAGAGCAATGATTGTTATCATAACACTATGTCACCCAGCTCACGTTTTCTTTATGTGTATAGCAATGATTATTCTCACACCACATAACACTATGTCACCCATCTCACGTTTTCTTTATGTGTGGAGCAAATGATTGTTCTCATAACACTATGTCACCCAGATCACGTTTTCTTTATGTGTAGAGCAATGATTGTTATCATAACACTATGTCACCCACCTCACGTTTTCTTTATGTTTAGAGCAATGATTGTTATCATAACACTATGTCACCCAGCTCACGTTTTCTTTATGTGTGGAGCAATGATTATTCTCACACCACATAACACTATGTCACCCATCTCACGTTTTCTTTATGTGTGGAGCAAATGATTGTTCTCATAACACTATGTCACCCAGATCACGTTTTCTTTATGTGTGGAGCAATGATTATTCTCATAACACTATGTCACCCACCTCACGTTTTCTTTATGTGTGGAGCAATGATTATTCTCATAACACTATGTCACCCACCTCACGTTTTCTATATGTATGGAGCAATGATTATTCTCATAACACTATGTCACCCACCTCACGTTTTCTTTATGTGGAGCAAATGATTATTCTCATAACACTATGTCACCCAGATCACGTTTTCTTTATGTTTAGAGCAATGATTGTTATCATAACACTATGTCACCCAGCTCACGTTTTCTTTATGTTTAGAGCAATGATTGTTATCATAACACTATGTCACCCAGATCACGTTTTCTTTATGTGTGGAGCAATGATTATTCTCATAACACTATGTCACCCAGCTCACGTTTTCTTTATGTGTGGAGCAAATGATTATTCTCATAACACTATGTCACCCACCTCACGTTTTCTTTATGTTTAGAGCAATGATTGTTATCATAACACTATGTCACCCACCTCACGTTTTCTTTATGTTTAGAGCAATGATTGTTATCATAACACTATGTCACCCACCTCACGTTTTCTTTATGTGTAGAGCAATGATTATTCTCACACCACATAACACTATGTCACCCACCTCACGTTTTCTTTATGTTTAGAGCAATGATTGTTATCATAACACTATGTCACCCAGCTCACGTTTTCTTTATGTTGCCCCTGGAAACACGACCAGCTGACTATTGACTCATTTCTCTCATAGTTTGACCCAAACAAACACCTAAGTCTTATAAATTAATAAACTACATCACATATATATATATATATATATATCTTTATATATTTATATATATAAACCAGACCTGGGATACATGTTGTCCTAACCCAATTGGCAGGAGGTAATTAGCGAGGCGTGAGACCAGCCAGTTACGAAATGGGATAATTGTGTTAAGGTCAAACCCTTCCCCATGTGTTGCTGCTAGACCTGTTTCCTCTTCCTCAACCATCACCCATCACCTGCCCACCCATTCCCATCCCCCACCCACCCATCACTTGCCCACCCACCCATTCTCCATCACCCACCCACCCACCCATTCTCCATCACCCATCACCCACCCATTCCCCATCACCTGCCCACCCATTCCCCATCACCCACCCACCCATTCCCCATCATCCACCCACCCATTCCCATCCCCATCACCTATACCCACCCATTCCCATCCCCCATCACCTATACCCACCCATTCCCATCACCCACCCATCCCCCATCACCTGCCCATCCCCCACACGAGCCTGTATCTAAACTCGTTTGATACAAAAAATGAACCACAAAAAAATGTTGTTTAGTTTTGAAAACCTTGAAATGTGATGATGTGTTTCCAGAGTTGGCCACAGAGGTCGCCACTGTGGCCTCCAGACATCAACAGAAACTATATAAAGTCTTTATATTTATCTTTATATAATAATTATTTATTGATAATCTGATAATTATTTATTGATCTAATTCGTTATGACAGTTGTAATTAATAACCCTGGTAGTTTGACCTGCTTACAAGCCTGACTGGTCATTTATCACATAGGATAACTCAGTTATCAAACGACCACTCACACGGGACAAGCATTACTGGAACCAGGTAGTTACAACCTGGTAGTTTACCTTGTAGTTAACAGAAAACGTATTATCTTAACTACCACCTTCACCTCACTAATTATTATGTAATTACCGTTATATTAAACTGGGCATGATTGTAATGGTTGTAAATATAAATACGTGTATTAAACTGGGCATGATTGTAATGGTTGTAAATATAAATACGTGTATTAAACTGGGGCATGATTGTAATGGTTGTAAATATAAATACGTGTATTAAACTGGGGCATGATTGTAATGGTTGTAAATATAAATACGTGTATTAAACTGGGTATGATTGTAATGGTTGTAAATATAAATACATGTATTAAACTGGGTATGATTGTAATGGTTGTAAATATAAATACGTGTATTAAACTGGGTATGATTGTAATGGTTGTAAATATAAATACGTGTATTAAACTGGGCATGATTGTAATGGTTGTAAATATAAATACATGTATTAAACTGGGCATGATTGTAATGGTTGTAAATATAAATACATGTATTAAACTGGGCATGATTGTAATGGTTGTAAATATAAATACATGTATTAAACTGGGCATGATTGTAATGGTTGTAAATATAAATACGTGTATTAAACTGGGCATGATTGTAATGGTTGTAAATATAAGATAAATACGTGTATTAAACTGGGCATGATTGTAATGGTTGTAAATATAAATACGTGTATTAAACTGGGCATGATTGTAATGGTTGTAAATATAAATACGTGTATTAAACTGGGCATGATTGTAATGGTTGTAAATATAAGATAAATACGTGTATCAAACTGGGCATGATTGTAATGGTTGTAAATATAAATACGTGTATTAAACTGGGCATGATTGTAATGGTTGTAAATATGATTGTGTGATCAACACACACACACACATGACTGGACCTAAACAACCACGTCTCCTGCTGACCATCACAACTGGCTGGTTGTGGCCGCTGTGTGGGGCTTGGTTTTGGTGGTTGTGGGCCACCCACCACAACATGCCTCTGGTGTCTTCATTTACATATGGCGGATCCTGTGTGTGTGTGTGTGTGTGTGTGTGTGTGTGTGTGTGTGTGTGTGTGAGGGGCGGGGCAACCCAAGGTTGACCTTGACCACCAGAGGGAAGGTCAGACGGTCAGGTAACACCAGCAACTGACCTTACAACTATACAATGTTCTTCAACCACCAGGATTCGAACCCAGGAACTTTGGCGTGTTGTTCCGGAAACGCGGTGATGGTTTAACGTTCCTACATCATAATACACGCCAGACTTGGAGAATACATTTATTGTATTACGAATACAACCTTATCCCAGGGGATGGGGGAGCAAGAATACATCCCAGGGGGTCCCTGTGTGTTGTAGATGGGGAGGGAGCGGGGAAGGGGGATACATGGGGGAGGGGGGAGTGTACATGTTATCTGGGGGAGGGGGATACATGGGGGAGGGGGATACATGGGGGAGGGGGGAGTGTACATGTTATCTGGGGGAGGGGGGATACATGGAGGAGGGGGGAGTGTACATGTTATCTGGGGGAGGGGGATACATGGGGGAGGGGGGAGTGTACATGTTATCTGGGGGGTGGGGGATACATGGAGGAGGGGGGAGTGTACATGTTATCTGGGGAGGGGGGGAGTGTACATGTTATCTGGGGGGTGGGGGATACATGGGGGAGGGGGGAGTGTACATGTTATCTGGGGGAGGGGGGGAGTGTACATGTTATCTGGGGGTGGGGGAAACATGGGGGAGGGGGGAGTGTACATGTTATCTGGGGGAGGGGGGGAGTGTACATGTTATCTGGGGGAGGGGGATACATGGGGGAGGGGGGAGTGTACATGTTATCTGGGGAGGGGGAAACATGGGGGAGGGGGGAGTGTACATGTTATCTGGGGGAGGGGGATACATGGGGAGGGGGGAGTGTACATGTTATCTGGGGGAGGGGGAAACATGGGGGAGGGGGGAGTGTACATGTTATCTGGGGGAGGGGGGAGTGTACATGTTATCTGGGGAGGGGGAAACATGGGGGAGGGGGGAGTGTACATGTTATCTGGGGAAGGGGGGAGTGTACATGTTATCTGGGGAGGGGGAAACATGGGGGAGGGGGGAGTGTACATGTTATCTGGGGGTGGGGGATACATGGGGAGGGGGGAGTGTACATGTTGTCTGGGGGGTGGGGGATACATGGGGGAGGGGGGAGTGTACATGTTGTCTGGGGGTGGGGGAGGGGGGGAGTGTACGTTATCTGGGGTAGGGGGAAGGGGAGCTGTATGTCTTATCTGGGGGTGTGGGGAGGGGTTGAATGTGTGCTATCTGGGGGTAGATAAGATATCTGGGAGTGTGGGGAGGGGTATGTGTTATCTGGGGTTGGTGGGGGGGTTGAATATGTGTTATCTGGGGGGAGGGGTATGTGTTATCTGGGGTTGGGTGGGGGAGAAGTATGTGTTATCTGGGGTAGATAAGATATCTGGGGGTGTGGGGGAGGAGTATGTGTTATCTGGGGGTAGATATCTGGGGGTGTGGGGGAGAAGTATGTGTTATCTGGGGGTAGATAAGATATCTGGGGGTGTGGGGGAGAAGTATGTGTTATCTGGGGGTAGATAAGATATCTGGGGGTGTGGGGGAGAAGTATGTGTTATCTGGGGGTAGATAAGATATCTGGGGGTGTGGGGGAGAAGTATGTGTTATCTGGGGGTAGATAAGATATCTGGGGGTGTGGGGGAGGAGTATGTGTTATCTGGGGGTGTGGGGGAGAAGTATGTGTTATCTGGGGTTGGGTGGTGGGGGTTGAATATGTATTATCTGGGGGTAGATAAGATATCTGGGGGTGTGGGGGAGAAGTATGTGTTATCTGGGGGTAGATAAGATATCTGGGGGTGTGGGGGAGAAGTATGTGTTATCTGGGGGTAGATAAGATATCTGGGGGTGTGGGGGAGAAGTATGTGTTATCTGGGGGTATATAAGATATCTGGGGGTGTGGGGGAGAAGTATGTGTTATCTGGGGGTAGATAAGATATCTGGGGGTGTGGGGGAGGAGTATGTGTTATCTGGGGGTGTGGGGGAGAAGTATGTGTTATCTGAGGTTGGGTGGTGGGGGTTGAATGTGTGTTATCTGGGCAGGCGTCCCTGCTGGAGGAGGTAGGTAGGGCGGCTGCCTCCTGCCAGGGGCAGGCGTCCCTGCTGGAGGAGGTAGGTAGGGCGGCTGCCTTCTGCCAGGGGCAGGCGTCCCTGCTGGAGGAGGTAGGTAGGGCGGCTGCCTTCTGCCAGGGGCAGGCGTCCCTGCTGGAGGAGGTAGGTAGGGCGGCTGCCTCCTGCCAGGGGCAGGCGTCCCTGCTGGAGGAGGTAGGTAGGGCGGCTGCCTCCTGCCAATTGGCAGGCGTCCCTGCTGGAGGAGGTAGGTAGGGCGGCTGCCAGGGGCAGGTGTCCCTGCTGGTCGACCGAGCAGTCTACCTCGACCCGTGGGTCGACCATGGACTGGCAGCAGTGATGGGTCGAGACCTCGACCCCAGGACGGGCTTCCTGCTGCCCCCCCCCCCACACACTCCTTGCCCACACCTTCCTGTGTGACCACACACACACCCCACACACACACCACACCTCCACACACCTCCACACTCCTTGCCCACACCTTCCTGTGTGACCACACACACACCACACACACACCCACACACACCCCACACACACCCACACACACCCCACACACACCTCCACACCTCACACACACACCCACACCTCCACACACCTCCACACTCCTTGCCCACACCTTCCTGTGTGACCACACACACACCCCACACACACACCACACCTCCACACACCTCCACACTCCTTGCTCACACCTTCCTGTGTGACCACACACACCCCACACACCCCCACACACACACCCCCCACACTTCCACACCCCCACACACCTCCCTACACCTCCACACTCCTTGCCCACACCTTCCTGTGTGACCACACACACCTCACCACACACACACACACACACACACACACACACATACCCCACACACACACCCCACACCTCCACACACATCCCACACACCTCACACACACACCACACCACCCCACACCCCACACCACCCACACCTCACACCTCACTCTTGTGTTAACCTTATCAGTCAGTAATGGTCATTATCATCGTTAATGGTCATTATCATCGTTAATGATGAAGTGTGGTCTTCGTCGTTACCCACTAAGTGGGGGGAGGGGCAGGAGTGTGGAAAGTTAATGGGACAGCCGTGGCAGGAACCACACACACACACACACACACACACACACACACACGAGGACAGGGGGTTGCCACGTATGTGGGCAGACGGGTAGAAAGTGGACGGCGTTGTGTGTGTGTGTGTGTGTGTGTGTGTGTGTGTGTGTGGTTCAGACGTGATACAGAAGTTGTCGTCCAGCTGGTGAGGTAGCCTCGCTCGGCCAAGGTTTAGCATTTTGTGGAATGGGTTTTTGTAGCACCCTCTGGTGGGGGGGGGGTTAGGTTAGGTTAGATGTTGGGGTAGGTTAGATAGTGTGTGTGTGTGTGTGTGTGTGTGTGTGTGTGTGTATATTGGAAAGGATCACAATTTTGCGCGTGATCAAAATATTCGTATGACTCCACGTGGAAAATATAACACGATAAGTTGCCAAGTGCACTTTCGTGTCATAATCACATCATCATCATCATCAGGGGAGACACAAGAGAGAAATATAACAGTCAGTTGATATACATCGAAGACACGAAGCTACGACGCCATTGGGTAAACACGGCGTCGTAGCTTCGTGTCTTCGATGTATATCAACTGACTGTTATATTTCTCTCTTGTGTCTCCCCTGATGATGATGATGTGATTATGACACGAAAGTGCACTTGGCAACTTATCCTGTTTCATTTTCTCCCAGTGAACTCATAGGAATATATATATATATATATATATATATATATATATATATATATATATATATATATATATATATATATATGGTGGGTGAGTGTGGGCGTGTGCGCTTCCTCCAGTAGCAGGGAAATCTAGGTTCCTTTTGGAGAGAGAAGTTCTTCCTCCAGGCCGGTCATGCCAGTGGTACAAAACCTCGCTAAAGTGACCTTTTCTCTCGCGGTGCAAGCAAGCTCACCTCGAGCAGGTGGAGTCCGGTAACACCATTTAGATATGTGTGTGTGTGTGTGTGTGTGTGTGTGTGTTGAAGATTCTCACCACTGCGTTCCCTAGGGTTCGAACCCGGGACCATAGGTAGGATGACCAAGCACCAGTGACTTCATCCCACTCCTCTTGAGGAGGAGGGGGGGGGGGTGATGGTGGTGTGTGGGGTGGGGGAGGGTTGTGGTTGGTAGAGGGGGGCGGGGGTTCTGGTAGTGGTAGAGGAGTGGGGTTGTTGGGTTGTTAGGTCAGGTGGTATGGTAGGTGTGAACTTCTTTCAACAATGATAACACAACACCTCCACCATGCTGGCCCCCTTCACCCCGTTTTCTACCAAGGTTATCAACCAACCAGGTACATAACCCACCACCCACCACAACTGGTATTATGTGTGCACCATCCTGTTGCTATGTGTGTGTGTCTGTGTGTGTGTGTATGTGTGTGTGTGTGTGTGTATGTGTGTGTGTGTCTGTCTGTGTGTGTGTGTGTATGTGTGTGTCTATGTAAGTGTGTGTATGTGTGTGTGAGTCAGTGTATGTTTATGTGTGTGTGTGTGTGTGTGTGTGTGTGTGTGTGTGTGTGTGTGTGTGTGTGTGTGTTTGTCTATGTGTGTGTGTGTGTGTCTAAGTGTCTGTGTGTGTGTGTATGTGTATGTGTGTGTGTGTGCAGTTCAATGTTTCTTTTTCTGAAGGATAAGTCATCGCAGTATAACAACTCTATAATAACAAAAAACTTTCCCAATATTATACATAATCTTGCGCGCGCACCGCCAGGAGAAACAAGACATTACCAATTCAAACTATTTTAAAAGAAAACGGGATGATGAAGAGTTAACGGCATGTTGGCTACCTGCTCCCCGTGAACGGTCAACTGAAAGACAAAGAAATGGATATAAAGTCCGACTCCATTTCCAAACCGCGAAAACATCACTTGAGAAGAAGGACATGAAAAATTTGGAAACGCACAAAATGTCAGAAGGGGAAGCCGAAGTCTTGTACACTCACTGAGGCATGAACACACGTCTAACCCACCCACCAATGCTATTGCTGATCGAGTCTGGCAGTAACAAAAAAAGAGAGTAAAAAAAGATCGAAGGTAAACACCACATCAACAGTGGTTACAAGTTACTGAAAAATGAAAGTGTGGCGAGAGAAATGTGTACTGGGGTCTGTTTGTTGCCCGTCAATGTTGAAATGGTCGAGCGTGTCTTGTGTACGTTCGAATGTCGTGGCGTACGCCACCAACCTATAACCCCCCCCCCCAGCAAGACACGATCATCACCCCCAGGTACTGTGTACCCCCAGCAAGACACGGTCATCACCCCCAGGTACTGTGTACCCCCAGCAAGACACGGTCATCACCCCCAGGTACTGTGTACCCCCAGCAAGACACGATCATCACCCCCAGGTACTGTGTACCCCCAGCAAGACACGGTCATCACCCCCAGGTACTGTGTACCCCCAGCAAGACACGATCATCACCCCCAGGTACTGTGTACCCCCAGCAAGACACGGTCATCACCCCCAGGTACTGTGTACCCCCAGCAAGACACGATCATCACCCCCAGGTACTGTGTACCCCCAGCAAGACACGGTCATCACCCCCAGGTACTGTGTACCCCCAGCAAGACACGGTCATCACCCCCAGGTACTGTGTACCCCCAGCAAGACACGGTCATCACCCCCAGGTACTGTGTACCCCCAGCAAGACACGATCATCACCCCCAGGTACTGTGTACCCCCAGCAAGACACGATCATCACCCCCAGGTACTGTGTACCCCCAGCAAGACACGGTCATCAACACGAGCTAACCAGTATGTGTTGACCGGCCACAATGTGTTGACCAATACAAACTCACTTTCCAGTTCTCTGGAGGTCAGGTTGGATGGTCCATTGTGTGGACCTGCCAGGTCAGGTCAGGTCAGCATACTGGTGGTAGATAACCTGACCTGAGCCTGACCCATGACCTCATACCAAACCACGTCACAATATTCCCCCCCCCCTCTTTAGTGGGTAATGACGAAGACCACACTTCATCATTAACGATGATAATGACCATTAACGATGATAATGACCATTACTGACTGATAAGGTTAACACAAGTGAGGTGTGTGGAGGTGTGGGGTGTGTGGGGAGGTGTGGGGCTGTGTGTGGAGGTGTGGGGGTGTGTGTGGAGGTGTGGGGGTGTGAGGTGTGTGGAGGTGTGTGTGGGGTGAGGTGTGTGTGTGGTCACACAGGAAGGTGTGAGCAAGGAGTGTGGGGTGTGTGTGTGGGGGGGGTGTGTGTGTGTGTGAAGGTGTGTGGGTGTGTGTGTGGGGGGGTGTGTGTGTGGAGGTGTGTGTGGGTGTGTGTGTGTGTGTGTGTGTGTGGTCACACAGGAAGGTGTGAGCAAGGAGTGTGGAGGTGTGTGGAGGTGTGGGTGTGTGTGTGAGGTGTGGAGGTGTGTGTGGGGTGTGTGTGGGTGTGTGTGGGGTGTGTGTGGGTGTGTGTGTGGTGTGTGTGTGGTCACACAGGAAGGTGTGGGCAAGGAGTGTGGAGGTGTGTGGAGGTGTGGTGTGTGTGTGGGGTGTGTGTGTGGTCACACAGGAAGGTGTGGGCAAGGAGTGTGTGGGGGGGGGGCAGCAGGAAGCCCGTCCTGGGGTCGAGGTCTCGACCCATCACTGCTGCCAGTCCATGGTCGACCCACGGGTCGAGGTAGACTGCTCGGTCGACCAGCAGGGACACCAGCCCCTGGCAGCCGCCCTACCTACCTCCTCCAGCAGGGACGCCTGCCCCTGGCAGGAGACAGCCGCCCTACCTACCTCCTCCAGCAGGGACACCTGCCCCTGGCAGGAGACAGCCGCCCTACCTACCTCCTCCAGCAGGGACGCCTGCCCCTGGCAGGAGGCAGCCGCCCTACCTACCTCCTCCAGCAGGGACGCCTGCCCCTGGCAGGAGGCAGCCGCCCTACCTACCTCCTCCAGCAGGGACGCCTGCCCCTGGCAGGAGGCAGCCGCCCTACCTACCTCCTCCAGCAGGGACACCTGCCCCTGGCAGGAGGCAGCCGCCCTACCTACCTCCTCCAGCAGGGGTGGGTGGCAGGGGCTAGGCGGCCAACATGAGGACAGGGGCGCCCAACTCCTGCAGAAGGTCGCCATCTTGACTACACAGACGATCCTCAATATCTTATCTACCCCCAGATAACACATATTCAACCCCCACACCCCCAGATAACACATACTTCTCCCCCACACCCCCAGATATCTTATCTACCCCCAGATAACACATACTCCTCCCCCATCCAACCCCAGATATCTTATCTACCCCCAGATAACACATACTCCTCCCCCACACCCCCAGATAACACATACTCCTCCCCCACACCCCCAGATAACACATACTTCTCCCCCACACCCCCAGATAACACATACTCCTCCCCCACACCCCCAGATAACACATACTTCTCCCCCACACCCCCAGATAACACATACTCCTCCCCCACACCCCCAGATATCTTATCTACCCCCAGATAACACATACTTCTCCCCCACACCCCCAGATAACACATACTCCTCCCCCACACCCCCAGATAACACATACTCCTCCCCCACACCCCCAGATAACACATACTCCTCCCCCACACCCCCAGATAACACATACTCCTCCCCCACACCCACAGATATCTTATCTACCCCCAGATAACACATACCCCTCCCCACACCCCCAGATAACACATACTCCTCCCCCACACCCCCAGATATCTTATCTACCACCAGATAACACATACTCCTCCCCCACACCCCCAGATAACATACTCCTCCCCCACCCAACCCCAGATAACACATACTCCTCCCCCACCCAACCCCAGATAACACATACTTCTCCCCCACCACCAACCCCAGATAACACATACTTCTCCCCCACACCCCCAGATATCTTATCTACCCCCAGATAACACATGCTTCTCCCCACACCCCCAGATATCTTATCTACCCCCAGATAACACATGCTTCTCCCCACCCAACCCCAGATATCTTATCTACCACCAGATAACACACATTCAACCCCCCACCCAACCCCAGATAACACATACTCCTCCCCCCCCAGATAACACACATTCAACCCCCCACCACCAACCCCAGATAACACATACTCCTCCCCCCAGATAACACACATTCAACCCCCCCACCACCAACCCCAGATAACACATACTCCTCCCCACACCCCCAGATATCTTATCTACCCCCAGATAACACACATTCAACCCCCCACCAACCCCAGATAACACATACCACTCCCCCCAGATAACACACATTCAACCCCCCCACCAACCCCAGATAACACATACCCCTCCCCCAGATAACACACATTCAACCCCCCACCAACCCCAGATAACACATACCCCTCCCCACACACCCCTAGATAAGACATACCCCTCCCCTCCCCCACCCACCCCCAGATAAGACATACCCCTCTCCTTCCCCCCTACCCCAGATAACGTACACTCCCCCCTCACCACCCCCAGATAACGTACACTCCCCCTCCCCATGTTTCCCCCTACCCAAGATAACATGTACACTCCCCCTCCCCCATGTATCCCCAACCCCCAGATAACGTACACTCCCCCCTCCCCCAGACAACATGTACACTCCCCCCCTCCCCCATGTTTCCCCCACCCCCCAGATAACATGTACACTTCCCCCCTCCCCCATGTATCCCCCTCCCCCCAGATAACATGTACACTCCCCCCTCCCCCATGTATCCCCCACCCCCCAAGATAACATGTACACTCCCCCCCCTCCCCCATGTATCCCCCACCCCCCAGATAACATGTACACTCCCCCCTCCTCCATGTATCCCCCACCCCCAGATAACATGTACACTCCCCCCTCCCCCATGTATCCCCCACCCCCCAAGATAACATGTACACTCCCCCCTTCCCCGCTCCCTCCCCATCTACAACACACAGGGACCCCCTGGGATGTATTCTTGCTCCCCCATCCCCTGGGATAAGGTTGTATTCGTAATACAATAAATGTATTCTCCAAGTCTGGCGTGTATTATAATGTAGGAACGTTAAACCATCACCGCGTTTCCGGAACAACACGCCAAAGTTCCTGGGTTCGAATCCTGGTGGTTGAAGAACATTGTATAGTTGTAAGGTCAGTTGTTGATGTTACCTGACCGTCTGACCTTCCCTCTGGTGGTCAAGGTCAACCTTGGGTTGCCCCGCCCCTCACACACACACACACACACACACACACACACACACAGGATCCGCCATATGTAAATGAGGACACCAGAGGCATGTTGTGGTGGGTGGCCCACAACCACCAAAACCAAGCCCCACACAGCGGCCACAACCAGCCAGTTGTGATGGTCAGCAGGAGACGTGGTTGTTTAGGTCCAGTCATGTGTGTGTGTGTGTGTTGATCACACAATCATATTTACAACCATTACAATCATGCCCAGTTTAATACACGTATTTATATTTACAACCATTACAATCATGCCCAGTTTAATACACGTATTTATATTTACAACCATTACAATCATGCCCAGTTTAATACACGTATTTATATTTACAACCATTACAATCATGCCCAGTTTAATACACGTATTTATATTTACAACCATTACAATCATACCCAGTTTAATACACGTATTTATATTTACAACCATTACAATCATGCCCAGTTTAATACATGTATTTATATTTACAACCATTACAATCATGTCCAGTTTAATACACGTATTTATATTTACAACCATTACAATCATGCACAGTTTAATACACGTATTTATATTTACAACCATTACAATCATGCCCAGTTTAATACACGTATTTATATTTACAACCATTACAATCATACCCAGTTTAATACACGTATTTATATTTACAACCATTACAATCATACCCAGTTTAATACACGTATTTATATTTACAACCATTACAATCATGCCCCAGTTTAATACACGTATTTATATTTACAACCATTACAATCATACCCAGTTTAATACACGTATTTATATTTACAACCATTACAATCATGTCCAGTTTAATACACGTATTTATATTTACAACCATTACAATCATGCCCAGTTTAATACACGTATTTATATTTACAACCATTACAATCATGCCCAGTTTAATACATGTATTTATATTTACAACCATTACAATCATGCCCCAGTTTAATACACGTATTTATATTTACAACCATTACAATCATGCCCAGTTTAATACACGTATTTATATTTACAACCATTACAATCATGCCCCAGTTTAATACACGTATTTATATTTACAACCATTACAATCATGCACAGTTTAATACACGTATTTATATTTACAACCATTACAATCATGCCCAGTTTAATACACGTATTTATATTTACAACCATTACAATCATGCCCAGTTTAATACACGTATTTATATTTACAACCATTACAATCATGCACAGTTTAATACACGTATTTATATTTACAACCATTACAATCATGCCCAGTTTAATACACGTATTTATATTTACAACCATTACAATCATGCCCAGTTTAATACACGTATTTATATTTACAACCATTACAATCATACCCAGTTTAATACACGTATTTATATTTACAACCATTACAATCATGGCCAGTTTAATACACGTATTTATATTTACAACCATTACAATCATGCCCAGTTTAATACACGTATTTATATTTACAACCATTACAATCATACCCAGTTTAATACACGTATTTATATTTACAACCATTACAATCATACCCAGTTTAATATAAGGGTAATTACATAATAATTAGTGAGGTTAAAGTGGTAGTTAGGATATTACGTTTTCTGTTAACTACAAGGTAAACTACCAGGTTGTAACTACCTGGTTCCAGTAATGCTTGTCCCGTGTGAGTGGTCGTTTGATAACTGAGTTATCCTGTGATAAATGACCAGTCAGGCTTGTAAGCAGGTCAAACTACCAGGGTTATTAATTACAACTGTCATAACGAATTAGATCAATAAATAATTATCAGATTATCAATAAATAATTATTATATAAAGATAAATATAAAGACTTTATATAGTTTCTGTTGATGTCTGGACGCCACAGTGGCGACCTCTGTGGCCAACTCTGGAAACACATCATCACATTTCAAGGTTTTCAAAACTAAACAACATTTTTTTGTGGTTCATTTTTGGTATCAAACGAGTTTAGTTACAGGCTCGTGTGGGGGATGGGGAATGGGTGGGCAGGTGATGGGGAATGGGTGGGTGATGGGTGATGGAGAATGGGTGGGTGGGTGGGTGATGGGGGATGGGTGGGTGATGGGGAATGGGTGGCTGTGTGATGCTGAATGGGTGGGCAGGTGATGGGGAATGGGTGGGCAGGTGATGGGGAATGGGTAGGTGGGGGATGGGGAATGGGTGGGTGGGTGATGGGTGGGCAGGTGATGGGTGATGGGGAATGGGTAGGTGGGTGATGGGTGGGCAGGTGATGGGAATGGGTAGGTGGGTGATGGGGAATGGGTAGGTGGGTGATGGGAATGGGTGGGTATGGGTGATGGGGGATGGGTGGGTGATGGGGGATGGGAATAGGTGGATGGGTGATGGGGAATGGGGAATGGGTGGGTGATGGGGAATGGGTGGGCAGGTGATGGGGAATGGGTGGGCAGGTGATGGGGAATGGGTGGGTGATGGGTGATGGGTGGGCAGGTGATGGGTGATGGGGGTTGAGGAAGAGGAAACAGGTCTAGCAGCAACACATGGGGAAGGGTTTGACCTTAACACAATTATCCCATTTCGTAACTGGCTGGTCTCACGCCTCGCTAATTACCTCCTGCCAATTGGGTTAGGACAACATGTATCCCAGGTCTGGTTTATATATATAAATATATAAAGATATATATATATATATATATGTGATGTAGTTTATTAATTTATAAGACTTAGGTGTTTGTTTGGGTCAAACTATGAGAGAAATGAGTCAATAGTCAGCTGATCATGTTTCCAGGGGCAACATAAAGAAAACGTGAGCTGGGTGACATAGTGTTATGAGAATAATCATTTGCTCCATACATAAAGAAAACGTGAGCTGGGTGACATAGTGTTATGTGGTGTGAGAATAATCATTGCTCCACACATAAAGAAAACGTGAGCTGGGTGACATAGTGTTATGATAACAATCATTTGCTCCACACATAAAGAAAACGTGAGCTGGGTGACATAGTGTTATGTGGTGTGAGAATAATCATTGCTCCACACATAAAGAAAACGTGAGGTGGGTGACATAGTGTTATGAGAATAATCATTGCTCCACACATAAAGAAAACGTGAGCTGGGTGACATAGTGTTATGAGAATAATCATTTGCTCCACACATAAAGAAAACGTGAGGTGGTTGCCTACCCTACTGACATAGTCCGCCGGTCATTTGCATAAGACTTGAGCTTGTATGTAACCCGTCAACCTTGATTCAGGGTCACGTAACGTGTGTATGGCGAGGTCTGGCAACTACCGCCCTGGGGGTCGTGTACGGGTATATAAAGGGGCGACGGAGGCCACGTAGGGTCAGAGTCGCCTCCTACGTAGGACGGACACATTGGACTTGTCAGCTGTTGTGAAGACGAGTGGGGAAAAACCAACATCATGTAAGTACTATATGGGGGTCAGGTTAGACGAGTGGGGAAAAACCAACATCATGTGAGTACTATATGGGGGTCAGGTTAGACGAGTGGGGAAAAACCAACATTATGTGAGTACTATATGGGGGTCAGGTTAGACGAATGGGGAAAAACCAACTTCATGTGAGTACTATATGGGGGTCAGGTTAGACGAGTGGGGAAAAACCAACTTCATGTGAGTACTATATGGGGGTCATGTTCAGCTGTACTTCACGTACAACAATGGTCATGTAGGAAACATTATGGTGTACATAGGATGTACATAGACCACCCTCACGTGAGACCAGGTCACACTGGGTGGTACAGTGTGTGAACTGGTCACACTGGGTGGTACAGTATGTGAACTGGTCACACTGGGTGGTACAGTGTGTGTACTGGTCACACTGGGTGGTACAGTATGTGAACTGGTCACACTGGGTGGTACAGTATGTGAACTGGTCACACTGGGTGGTACAGTATGTGAACTGGTCACACTGGGTGGTACAGTATGTGAACTGGTCACACTGGGTGGTACAGTGTGTGAACTGGTCACACTGGGTGGTACAGTGTATGTGAACTGGTCACACTGGGTGGTACAGTATGTGAACTGGTCACACTGGGTGGTACAGTATGTGAACTGGTCACACTGGGTGGTACAGTATGTGAACTGGTCACACTGGGTGGTACAGTATGTGAACTGGTCACACTGGGTGGTACAGTGTATGTGAACTGGTCACACTGGGTGGTACAGTATGTGAACTGGTCACACTGGGTGGTACAGTATGTGAACTGGTCACACTGGGTGGTACAGTGTGTGTGAACTGGTCACACTGGGTGGTACAGTATGTGAACTGGTCACACTAGGTGGTACAGTATGTGTACTGGTCACACTGGGTGGTACAGTGTGTGAAGTGGTCACACTGGGTGGTACAGTATGTGAACTGGTCACACTGGGTGGTACAGTATGTGAACTGGTCACACTAGGTGGGAGAGATGGTTACACGGTGTGTGAGACACTAGGTGGGAGACACTACCATCAAGGAGAAGGTTGGGAGAGACAGAGAGACACACACATTGTGTCTTCCTGAGTTAGGTGGTTCACAGACCAGCCAGGGAGGAAGGTGGTCTGTGTTGTGGATGTATACAGACCATTTGTATATCATTATGGTAATGAGTGGTCTTCTGCCGCAGGTGGATGAAGTGGAGTGTGGTGGCGATGGTAGTGGCGTCAGTGGCATCACAGACCCTGGTGGACTTTAGCAAGAGAGACCTGCAGACCACCCTCAGAGACCAGACCTTCATCCCTGAGCTGGTGGCCTGCGCTCACTGCCAGTCCAACACCTGCAGACCCCTCACCCGGGCCATCATGAGTAAGTGGATAACCTTCCTGCAGACCACCACTAACACCACTTAACCCATGTACACTACCACTACTTAACCCATGTACACTGCTACTGCTACTTAACCCATGTACACTACTACTGCTACTTAACCCATGTACACTACTACCACTACCTAACCCCTGTACACTGCTACTACTGCTACTTAACCCATGTACACTGCTACTGCTACTTAACCCATGTACACTACTACTGCTACTTAACCCATGTACACTGCTACTACTGCTACTTAACCCATGTACACTACCACTGCTACTTAACCCATGTACACTACTACTGCTACTTAACCCATGTACACTGCTACTACTGCTACTTAACCCATGTACACTGCTACTGCTACTTAACCCATGTACACTACCACTACTTAACCCATGTACACTGCTACTGCTACTTAACCCATGTACACTAACACCACTTAACCCATGTACACTACCATTACTAAATCTCTATACACTACCACTACTTAACCCCTCCACACTTCTGCCACTACTTAACCCCTACACACTACCACCACTTAACCCCTTGATTACGACCACTTAACCCCTTATGTATTACGTTTCTTCGTTGTATACCAAGTGACTGTTATAATTCCTTCTTTTATCTCCCCTGATGATGATGATGTGATTATGACATGAAAGTGCACTTGGCACTTCTGTTTCCATTCCCCCCCCGTGGTAATATATATATATAGAATGATGTACAATAATGTCAGGTATGGTGACATGTAAGCTAACCTTCATCCCCATGTTTCGTGTAGATGAAATGCACCTTGTTATTAACGGATGCAACACCTGTACACCGGAGAACCTGGCGCTGTTGCAGCTATTCTTGCCCTTCGTCGAGAAGAATCACAATCAGGAATACCAGATGTTGAGAACCACGCTGGGTCGAGGGCCTGTGTCATGTTAACTGACCACCTTCCTCCTCCTCTCCCATCATCATGGTCCGCCACCACCACCACCGTCTCATCTGCTGACAACACGTGGCAACACTGCTGGTGGTGGTGGAGTTGCCAGCAACCACCAACCTCCTATCTCCCCTACACTGGCAAGGGGTGAACCACATCAGATATTCTATGGTGAACTTACTAACAACCCTTCAGTATTATTTCTCTATATAGTAGTAGTTACCAGGATAGAAGATAATTATAATAAATTCATTATATATATATTTAACAACCACCAGGTAGTTTGGAACATGTCAAGACCAAAATGGACACATGTGGGTCACACTAACGACATGGTTGAAGACCACATGGTCTAATTAAGTCTTTGAACAACCTGTCAAGTCTTCCCCAACACGAATATTGATCCCCCGGAATATTCGTGTCAATATTAGAAATCTTCCTTGTTGGTTGTGGAATATTGTATGTATAACATCAGTATGTGATGTGTGGGAAGGTAATATATTGTCTAATGGAATATATATATATATGTTTTATTGACCGACATCACATGATTATTATTAAACATGGAGCTGGGAGGGCAAGAGGTTAGGTTAGGTTAGGTTAGGTTAGGTTAGGTTAGGTTAGAGTAAGACAGAATAAAGTAAGTTAAATTTAAAGTAGATAAGGCTGTGTTTAGGTTAGGTTAGGTTAGGTTAGGTTAAGTTAGGTTAGGCTAGGTTAGGTTAGGTTAGCTTAGGTTAGGTTAGGTTAGGCTTGGCTATGGTTAGGTTAGGCTAGGTTAGGTTAGGCTAGGTTAGGTTAGGTTAGGCTAGGTTAGGTTAGGTTAGGTTAGGTTAGGTTAGGCTAGGTTAGGTTAGGTTAGGTTAGGTTAGGTTAGGTTAGGGTAGGTTATGTTAGGTTAGGTTAGGGTAGGTTAGGTTAGGTTAGGCTAGGTTAGGTCAGGTTAGGTTAGGCTTGGCTATGGTTAGGTTAGGTTAGGTTAGGTTAGAGTAAGACAATAAAGTAAGTTAAATTTAAAGTAGGTAAAGCTGTGTTTAGGTTAGGTTAGGTTGTTAGGATGTGGATAGATTAAGTTAGGCTATGGTTACGCTAGAGTAAGTTAGGCTGTGGTTAGGTCAGAGTAATTTAGGCTGTGGTTAGAGTAAGATGTAGGCTGTGGTTAGGTTAGGATAGAGTGTAAGGTTAGGCTGTGGTTAGAGTAAGATGTAGGCTGTGGTTAGGTTAGGTTAGGTTAGGTTAGGTTAGAGTAAGACAGAATAAAGTAAGTTAAATTTAAAGTAGGTAAAGCTGTGTTTAGGTTAGGTTAGGTTGTTAGGATGTGGATAGATTAAGTTAGGCTATGGTTACGCTAGAGTATGTTAGGCTGTGGTTAGGTCAGAGTAATTTAGGCTGTGGTTAGGCTGTGGTTAGAGTAAGATGTAGGCTGTGGTTAGGTTAGGATAGAGTGTAAGGTTAGGCTGTGGTTAGAGGAAGATGTAGGCTGTGGTTAGGTTAGGTTAGGCTATGGTTAGAGGAAGATGTAGGCTGTGGTTAGGTTAGGATAGTGTGTAAGGTTAGGCTATGGTTAGAGGAAGATGTAGGCTGTGGTTAGGTTAGGTTAGGTTAGGCTATGGTTAGAGGAAGATGTAGTCTGTGGTTAGACCACAAGAGGACTGGAGACATTCCATTTATATACGGGGGAAGCGGGAAGCGTATGTAGCAGTGTGTGCTAACCTCCTTCAGGAAGAGCTGGTACACGCAGGAGTAACCACTCATCTCTGGGCCAAGATGGAAAAACCAGTGTGAAAAAGCCACTACGACATGAACCAAGAGACTTTAGAGACGAAGAGAAGAGAAGAGAGAGAAGTAAGCGCAATTTGCCAGACTGATTCGCTAGTTTTGGTCTTTTCTAAAAAAAAAGGTGAGAAATTCGATGATAAGAAGATACTCGGAGTGCTTTTAATTAGGCCTACACAGAGTTCTGGTATTATACGAGTGGTTGTTATGTTGATATAGAGTCTTGGGGCATTCTACGACCTCTCGTAACGTCGACCAGTGAGTGACTGACCCGGGCCAACCTTGGTCGTACCCAACCTAGCGGGAGCCAAACCCCCGCGCCCAACTTACACCGTTGCCAACGCAGAAGTTCACCTACCGCTAAATTCCCTCGCGTAAAAGCGCTAAACTTAACTAAAGATAGTGGGAAAAAAATTGCTCTTCGACTCGTTTCTTATTTTTTTGAGTTGCTCTTCGACTCATTTCTGTTCTTTGAGGTGTCAAATGGTTAGTGCAAGCATGACTAACTACTTTACCACTCAAACTACCCACTATTTATCCCAGGACTGCTAAATACCCCACTTCCATAGCGCTCTCTGCTCGTCCTGGGGTTGTGAAGACGCGTAGCATAAACTTTCAACGACCCGACATTTTCCAGCACTTCCTTAGGCAGTTTACAATCCTAAGAGCCAGTTTATTTTTTTCCCCCATTTCTTCTTTAAGCTCATATTTAATAGTTTCAGTACGGCATTTTGTTCTTTAAGCTCGTCCTTAATAGTTTCAGTATGGCATTTTGTTCTTTATGCTCGTAATTAATAGTTTTAGTAAGGCATATTTTCTTTTAAACTTTGGACACTCGGGTCGTGTACTTCGAAGCCATGTTTTTGACTTTAGCTCTGACTTCATGATGTTTACATGGCGCTACATAAGCGCGTTGGGAATGAGAGAAAAGAGAGGGGAAAGAAGTGGGAAAAAATGTCAGCGTATATCAAAGCCAACTTAGATTTTAAACGCCACTGGAGGCAATTTTTCCCGAGGCTTCTTCATCTTTTCCCCAGTGGAAAGAGACGTGCAGTGTGGGCGGGCGGGCATGGTCGTCGCTAGCTATTATCAACATCTCTGGTGATTCCAGTATTCCAGGCCAGCCATTCCCACTTGTATTCCAGTATTCCAGGCCAGCCATTCCCACTTGTATTCCAGTATTCCAGGCCAGCCATTCCCACTTGTATTCCAGTATTCCAGGCCAGGTATTCCCACTTGTATTCCTAGTGTGGACACACACACATACATACACACCCACACACACACACATACACACCCACATACACACACACACACACACACACACACACACACATACACACACACACACACACACACACACCCACATACACACACACACACACACCCACATACACACACACATACATACACACCCACACACACACATACACACCCACATACACACACACCCACATACACACACACACACACACACACACACCCACATACACACACACACACACACCCACATACACACACACACACACACCCACATACACACACACATACATACACACCCACACACACACATACACACCCACATACACACACACCCACATACACACACACACACACACACACACACACACACACACACACACACACCCACATACACACACACACACCCACATACACACACACACAGACACACACATACACACACACACACACACACACACATACACACACACAGGTTGAGATAAGAACCAGGTAACGTGTGTGTTAAGCAGCACACACACACACACACATACATACACACACACACACACACCCACACACACACGTACACACACCCACACACACATACACACACACACACACACACACACACACATACATACACACACACACTCACCCACACACACACGTACACACACCCACACACACATACACACACACACACACACACACACACACACACACAGGTTGAGATAAGATCCAGGTAACGTGTGTGTTCAGCACAGACACACACACACACACACACACACACATACATACACACACACACCCACAGACACAGAGACACACACACACACACAGTTGTTAGCCTCGTGTCAACACAGAAGGTGTTGTAAGTCCCATCATTATTCAAGGTCATCTTGACTGCATTACAAACCCCATTAGCATGACAAGCCATACTCGCCTCCACCACAAACCACCATTAACGACCATTCGAGTCTTCTCCTTACGCTCGTACAGCAAGCTGGCGATAGACCCAATGGTTCACTTGAATGTTATTAATCCAGGAACTACAACTACTGATTATCTATCTATCACTTAACAAGTCACTGTTGAAACGAGGGGCAAACTACCTTCCCCCTCCACAACGTAACTACAATTCGACCCCCCCCCCAATTCGACCCCCATCCCCCCATTTCGACGACCCTCCTTTTTTTTTTTGTTCTTCGTAACTTGAAAATGGTGTGCTTCGCCCACCTCACTGAGATGATGAACATAGAACAATGTTCAGTAATGACTCAGGATCAGTCGACTCCAGTCTGTCTATCTATCTATCTATCTATCTATCTAGCTATCTATCTCTATCTATTCTACCTCCCCCCCCCTAACTAACCCCCCTCCCCTTCTCTGGTGTGTTTTGAACTGTGCTGGTGTCTTCTACGTCTGGCAGACAAGGCAAGACGACAGTATTTACACAGACACACACACACACACCATTATGATATAACACTTAAAATTATCCAGAAAAAAAAAAAATAGCGCTAAAAAATCTTAGCGTGAAAAAGCGCTACGTTGGTAACTCTGCACGACGGGGCTGGTAGCATCCTACCTGACTGTCGTACATAGCGAGACGAAACTCTCGTAACAACCCGCACAGGTTGACGCTTATCGTACATCGGGCTTCTGGTCTATCAACCGCACAGGTTAACACTTATCATACATCGGGCTTCTGGTCTATAAACAGCACATGTTAACACTTATCATACATCAGGCTTCTGGTCTATCAACAGTACATGTTGACACTTATCATACATTGGGCTTCTGGTCTATAAACAGCACATGTTGACACTTATCATACATCAGGCTTCTGGTCTATCAACCACACAGGTTAACACTTATCATACATCAGGCTTCTGGTCTATCAACCGATGGTAAATTTATCATTTTATCTATCATAGACCATTCTAAGTTGCACGAACATTCTTTTTATCTATCGTAGATCATTCTAAGTTGCACGAACATTCTTTTTATCTATCGTAGATCATTCTAAGTTGCACGAACATTCTCACTTAACGTGGATGTGGCCTACATGTCGTGTAGGTTGCCAAACTGGCAATAACTACAACAACCCCGAGTTCCCCGTTTTCCTATTTCATTTTATTTTTTCTTTTAGAGTAAATTCTCCATATCTCAAAAGCCCGTAAGTCTTCTAAAGTATAATAGAGACACATATATTCTTAGCCGTTGACGAAACTCATCCATTGATAATGGTCCAACGTTTCCTTAGAGAGAATATATGACGAAATCAACAGAGGTGATGACAGACTTGCGAGTCTGTCCTTGAAAAGTACTAATGGCGGTCACTGGCAACTATGGCATTGGCTGGGCCTATAAAAACCCCGCGACGCGCTCGTACAAGCAGACTGTACCTGCCTGGATCTGGTGCTTGCAGTTGTAAACTACATCTTCAACACGAGGAAAATGTGAGTACTTTTATAATGCGTTCTTTTATAAGATATATATATATATATATATATATATATATATATATATATATATATATATATATTGGAAAGGATCACAATTTTGCGCGTGATCAAGATATTCCTATGAGTCCACTTGGGGGAAAAATGAAACAGGATAAGTTCCCAAGTGCACTTTCGTGTAATAATCACATCATCAGGGGAGACACAAGAGAGAAATATAACAGTCAGTTGATATACATCGAAGACACGAAGCTACGACGCCATTGGGTAAACATGTGTGATTGTCACATGTTTACCCAATGGCGTCGTAGCTTCGTATCAACTGACTGTTATATTTCTCTCTTGTGTCTCCCCTGATGATGTGATTATTACACGAAAGTGCACTTGGCAACTTGTGTTTCATTTTCCCCCGTGGACTCATAGGAATATCTTGATCACGCGCAAAATTGTGATCCTTTCCAATATATATATATATATATATATATATATATATATATATATATATATATATATATATATATATATATATATATATGTATCAGCTTTTAGTTCATCGGTAAGTATAGAAAACATGATGCTGTAGTAGGATGTGCACAGACCACCCTCACCACGTGAGGTTTGTTGACCTAAGGAAGGCTGTGTGTCTGTGCCACACAGGTTCACCAGACACACACACACACACACACACACACACACATCAGGTGAAATCTATGACCGTCACAGGTCGGGCGCACTATTAATGTGGAGGACCACGGATGGTCTTTATCAACCTGACCATCATGGGGAGGGTCTGTTATCGGCAGTGTGAGAGACCAGGTTACACTGGGTGGCACAGTGTGTGTGTGTGTGTGTGTGTGTGTGTGTGTGAACTAGCCACAGTGGGAGGCACAGCGTGTGAACTTGCTCACACTGGGTGGTAGAGTATGTGAACAGGTCACACTGGGTGGTATATTGTGTGAATTGGCCACACTGAGTGGCACAGTGTCAACTGGTCACAGTGGGTGAACTGGTCACACTGGGTGGCACAGCGCGTGAACTGGTCACACTGGGTGGCACAGAGTATGTGAACTGGTCACACTGGGTGGCACAGAGTGTGTGAACTGGCCACACTGGGTGGCACAGAGTATGTGAACTGGTCACACTGGGTGGCACAGAGTATGTGAACTGGCCACACTGGGTGGCACAGAGTGTGTGAACTGGTCACACTGGGTGGCACAGAGTGTGTGAACTGGTCACACTGGGTGGCACAGAGTATGTGAACTGGCCACACTGGGTGGCACAGTGTGTGAACTGGTCACACTGGGTGGCACAGAGTGTGTGAACTGGTCACACTGGGTGGCACAGAGTATGTGAACTGGCCACACTGGGTGCCACAGTGTGTGAACTGGCCACACACTGGGTGCCACAGTGTGTGAACTGGCCACACACTGGGTGGCACAGTGTGTGAACTGGCCACACACTGGGTGGCACAGAGTATGTGAACTGGTCACACTGGGTGGCACAGAGTATGTGAACTGGCCACACTGGGTGGCAGTGTCAACTGGAGGCCACACTGGGTGACACAAAGTATGTGAACTGGTCACACTGGGTGACACAAAGTATGTGAACTGGTCACACTGGGTGGCAGTGTCAACTGTTCACACTGCGTGGCACAGAGTATGTGAACTGGGCACACTGGGTGGCGGTGTCAACTGGTCACACTGGGTGGGTGTAAACTGTTCACACTGGGTGGCACAGAGTATGTGAACTGGGCACACTGGGTGGCGGTGTCAACTGGTCACACTGGGTGGCAGTGTCAACTGTTCACACTGCGTGGCACAGAGTATGTGAACTGGGCACACTGGGTGGCGGTGTCAACTGGTCACACTGGGTGGGTGTAAACTGTTCACACTGGGTGGCACAGAGTATGTGAACTGGGCACACTGGGTGGCGGTGTCAACTGGTCACACTGGGTGGCAGTGTCAACTGTTCACACTGCGTGGCACAGAGTATGTGAACTGGGCACACTGGGTGGCGGTGTCAACTGGTCACACTGGGTGGGTGTAAACTGTTCACACTGGGTGGCACAGAGTATGTGAACTGGGCACACTGGGTGGCGGTGTCAACTGGTCACACTGGGTGGGTGTAAACTGTTCACACTGGGTGGCACAGAGTATGTGAACTGGTCACACTGGGTGACACAAAGTATGTGAACTGGTCACACTGGGTGGCAGTGTCAACTGTTCACACTGCGTGGCACAGAGTATGTGAACTGGGCACACTGGGTGGCGGTGTCAACTGGTCACACTGGGTGGGTGTAAACTGTTCACACTGGGTGGCACAGAGTATGTGAACTGGGCACACTGGGTGGCGGTGTCAACTGGTCACACTGGGTGGGTGTAAACTGTTCACACTGGGTGGCACAGAGTATGTGAACTGGGCACACTGGGTGGCGGTGTCAACTGGTCACACTGGGTGGGTGTAAACTGTTCACACTGGGTGGCACAGAGTATGTGAACTGGTCACACTGGGTGACACAAAGTATGTGAACTGGTCACACTGGGTGGCAGTGTCAACTGGTCACACTGGGTGGCACAGAGTATGTGAACTGGTCACACTAGGTAGCACACAGTGAACACGCCACACTGGGTGACAGTGTGACCTGGTCACACTGAGTGGCAAAAAGTGTGTGAACTCGTCACATTGGGTGGCATAGAGTATGTGAACTGACCACTGGGTGGCACAGTTTGAACTGGCCACACTGGGTGGCACAGTGTGAACTGGCCACACTGGGTGGCACACTGTGAACTGGCCACACTGGGTGGCACAGTGTGAACTGGCCACACTGGGTGGCACAGTGTGAACTGGCCACACTGGGTGGCACAGTGTGAACTGGCCACACTGGGTGGCATAGAGTATGTGAACTGACCACTGGGTGGCACAGTTTGAACTGATCATACTGGGTGGCACAGTGTGAACTGGCCACACTGGGTGGCACAGTGTGAACTGGCCACACTGGGTGGCACAGTGTGAACTGGCCACACTGGGTGGCACAGAGTATGTGAACTGGCCACACTGGGTGGCACAGAGTATGTGAACAGGCCACACTGGGTTCCACAGAGTATGTGTGACCTGGCCACACTGGGTTCCACAGAGTATGTGAGACCTGGCCACACTGGGTTCCACAGAGTATGTGAGACCTGGCCACACTGGGTTCCACAGAGTATGTGAGACCTGGCCACACTGGGTTCCACAGAGTATGTGAGACCTGGCCACACTAGGTTCCACAGAGTATGTGAGACCTGGCCACACTAGGTTCCACAGAGTATGTGAGACCTGGCCACACTGGGTATATATAGGCCTCATGTGTGTCCGATGCCGTGTATATGTGACGGTGGGACCATCCCGGCAGGTGGACGAGGTGGACGACCCTGGCGCTGCTGGTGGTGGTGGTGGCTTCACAGAAGAGTCTGGTGGACTTCAGCTCCAACGAACTGAAGTCGATCCTGTCAGACGCCAGCTTCATGCCCGAGCTCGTCTCCTGCGCTAACTGCGAGACTGGCAATTGCCGGGAATTGGTCCGGGCCATTAACAGTAAGTCTGTCCCTCCGCCACACACGTACACGAACCACCCACCCCTAAAGACCACGACTTAAAACCCCCCTGAAGACCACGACTTAAACCCCCTGAAGACCACGACTTAAAACACCGTTTGAGTACGATGACTTAAACCCCCTTTGAGTACGATGACTTAAACCCCCTTTGAGTACGACGACTTAAACCCCCCTTGAATACGACGACTTAAACCCCCCTTGAGTACGATGACTTAAAACCCCCTTGAATACGACGACTTAAACCCCCCTACCACCCCTAAAGACGACGACTTATACCCCCCTGAAGACGACGACTTAAACCCCCTGAAGACGACGACTTAAACCCCCTGAAGACCACGACTTAAACCCCCTGAAGACCACGACTTAAACCCCCTGAAGACGATGACTTAAACCCCTGAAGACGACGACTTAAACCCCTTGAATACGACGACTTAAACCCCCTGAAGATGACGACTTAAACCCCCTTGAGTACGACGACTTAAACCCCCTTTGAGTACGACGACTTAAACCCCCCTTGAGTACGACGACTTAAACCCCCTGAAGACGACGACTTAAACTCCCCTTGAATACGACGACTTAAACCCCCCTTGAGTACGACGACTTAAACCCCCTTGAGTACGACGACTTAAACCCCCTACCACCCCTGAAGACGACGACTTAAACCCCCCTGAAGACGACGACTTAAACCCCCTAAGACGACGACTTAAACCCCCTGAAGACGACGACTTAAACCCCCTGAAGACGATGACTTAAACCCCTTGAGACGACGACTTAAACCCCCTTGAGTACGACGACTTAAACCCCCTGAAGACGACGACTTAAACCCCCTTTGAGTACGACGACTTAAACCCCCTTTGAGTACGACGACTTAAACCCCCCTTGAGTACGACGACTTAAACCACCCCTGAAGACGACGACTTAAACCCCCCTTCCCCTTGAGTATGATGCAGGCAAATGCAGTGTCTGAGAAGGACGTTTCAATATATACAAGTAGGCTTTTGTGTTGATATATATATATATATATATATATATATATATATATATATATATATATATATATATATATATATATATATATATATATATATTGTGGTGTGAGGTGGTTTGATCGAGTAAGTAACGTAAGGGTAAGAGAGATGTGTGGAAATAAAAAGAGCGTGGTTGAGAGAGCAGAAGAGGGTGTTTTGAAATGGTTTGGGCACATGGAGAGAATGAGTGAGGAAAGATTGACCAAGAGGATATATGTGTCGGAGGTGGAGGGAACGAGGAGAAGTGGGAGACCAAATTGGAGGTGGAAAGATGGAGTGAAAAAGATTTTGAGTGATCGGGGCCTGAACATGCAGGAGGGTGAAAGGCGTGCAAGGAATAGAGTGAATCGGATCGATGTGGTATACCGGGGTCGACGTGCTGTCAATGGATTGAATGGATTGAATCAGGGCATGTGAAGCGTCTGGGGTAAACCATGGAAAGTTCTGTGGGGCCTGGATGTGGAAATGGAGCTGTAGTTTCGATGCATTATACATGACAGCTAGAGACTGAGTGTGAACGAATGGGGCCTTTGTTGTCTTTTCCTAGCGCTACCTCGCACACTTGAGGGGGGAGGGGGATGGTATTCCATGTGTGGCGAGGTGGCGATGAGAATGAATAAAGGCAGACAGTATGAATTATGTACGTGTATATATGTATATGTCTGTGAATGTATATATGTATACATTGAGATGTATAGGTATGTATATTTGCGTGTGTGGACGTGTATGTATATACATGTGTATGGGGCTGGGTTGGGCCATTCTGTTCGTCTGTTTCCTTGCGCTACCTCGCTGACGCGGGAGACAGCGACAAAGCAAAATAAATAAATAAATAAATATGTATATATATATATATATATATATATATATATATATATATATATATATATATTATTTTTTTTTTTTTGCTTTGTCGCTGTCTCCCGCGTTTGCGAGGTAGCGCAAGGAAACAGACGAAAGAAATGGCCCAACCCACCCCCATACACATGTATATACATACACGTCCACACACGCAAATATACATACCTGCACAGCTTTCCATGGTTTACCCCAGACGCTTCACATGCCCTGATTCAATCCAATGACAGCACGTCAACCCCGGTATACCACATCGATCCAATTCACTCTATTCCTTGCCCTCCTTTCACCCTCCTGCATGTTCAGGCCCCGATCACTCAAAATCTTTTTCACTCCATCTTTCCACCTCCAATTTGGTCTCCCACTTCTCCTCGTTCCCTCCACCTCCGACACATATATCCTCTTGGTCAATCTTTCCTCACTCATACTCTCCATGTGCCCAAACCATTTCAAAACACCCTCTTCTGCTCTCTCAACCACGCTCTTTTTATTTCCACACATCTCTCTTACCCTTACGTTACTTACTCGATCAAACCACCTCACACCACACATTGTCCTCAAACATCTCATTTCCAGCACATCCATCCTCCTGCACACAACTCTATCCATAGCCCACGCCTCGCAACCATACAACATTGTTGGAACCACTATTCCTTCAAACATACCCATTTTTGCTTTCCGAGATAATGTTCTCGACTTCCACACATTCTTCAAGGCTCCCAAGATTTTCGCCCCCTCCCCCACCCTATGATCCACTTCCGCTTCCATGGTTCCATCCGCTGCCAGATCCATTCCCAGATATCTAAAACACTTTACTTCCTCCAGTTTTTCTCCATTCAAACTTACCTCCCAATTGACTTGACCCTCAACCCTACTGTACCTAATAACCTTGCTCTTATTCATATTTACTCTTAACTTTCTTCTTTCACACACTTTACCAAACTCAGTCACCAGCTTCTGCAGTTTCTCACATGAATCAGCCACCAGCGCTGTATCATCAGCGAACAACAACTGACTCACTTCCCAAGCTCTCTCATCCACAACAGACTTCATACTTGCCCCTCTTTCCAAAACTCTTGCATTCACCTCCCTAACAACCCCATCCATATATATATATATATATATATATATATATATATATATATATATATATCAAATCCAACTCATCTTGTCTCATCTGTTCCCCTACAGGAGATATGCATGTTGTCATAAACGGATGTCAAGGCTGCAGTGACAAGCAGTTGAATCTCCTGAATTCTCTAATGCCTGCCATCCAGAAACAATTCCCCAGGGAGTACACTTTCCTACGACGAAAGTTGAGCGGCGGTCCAGTCCAGTGTTAAGTGAGCGACTGAGTGTGGTTGGCCGTTCCCGCCGCCCGTCCCCCTGGTGGCACAAGGTGACACTACTAAGTTGCCATCAACCTCCAACCTTTTATTTTCCCAACTGGCAAGACTTGAGAGGACACACTGTTGTTATTCTTTATAATATTTCCAGTGGAATAAATACCTCTCCCTTTTTCCCCCCCCTTTGTTCCCTCGTAGTATTTTGAAGGGATGAGAAATACAGCAGAAGATATTCAGTGGGAAAATGTTTCAAAACTAATTAAGTCTTGAAAGTATCTGGCAACGATGTGCCACAGAGGTGGTGGGTGAGTGACACAACGTTAAGGGTGAAGCTCACCATATGTTCTCATTGGAAGTTAGACCATTGAGGTGTGAACTCCACGCAACCGAATGCTATTCATAGTCTCTATTGTCATAGGAGAATTGTATTAACTCAAAACCATGTCAAAAAAAAAGTAAATTTGAATCTTACGAGAAATAAAACATTAGACTATGAGTAATGGAAGAAACCCTGGCGTGTACACGCTGCTCACCGTCAATATCATATTCTTGTCCCAAATGGATCCATCATTCACCAGTGGGATAATTTCAAGTAGGTCAAAACACTCCCATAAATCTTAAGATCATATCTATGCCAGATTTATATATATACATTCTCGTAATGCATCGTGGGGGGAAGAATTTTGGTTAACCTGATAATAATGTTAAGTTAGGATAACTACTTCATTTACTTTTGTTTTTGGGAAGTTTAATGTGTATTTACAATGCTTTATCTGCTTGTGTCGCCATTTTGCTTCATATATATCTATATAAACCCTGAGCTGTAATGTGTACATCAAGGAGTATATAATATATAATTAGATAAATTACCGACATGTTTTATTACCTAAAATGTGACGACCAACCACAATGAATTACGAGGCAAAACTCGCCATTTTGAACGAGCAAACGAAAGGGGTTTTCCCCCCTCCCTCCCTTGTTGTCCAAAGACGATTACTCATACAAGTGAGGGCGGACATATTGTGTCCAGGGCGAAGGGGGGCTTGGCATATGCCACACCTTCTGCCACCACCCCCCCCCCCCCACATGACAGAAACTACAGTAGGACATAATAATGTCCGTTGATACTTCAATCATTTTTTTCCCTCCTCTTGACTCGGTCTGCAACCATGTTTTTTGCACGACTTGTGAGAACGGAAGATCAATTTACAACCTTCTTGTGGGTTGAGCCATTTCTTTCCGTCTGTTTCCTGGCGCTACCTCGCTAACGCGGGAGACAGCGACAAAATAGAATAAATTTACTATAATAATAAAAATAATAATAATAATAATTACAAGAGAGAGAGAGAGAGAGAGAGAGAGAGAGAGAGAGAGAGAGAGAGAGAGAGAGAGAGAGGTAAGGGGAGTGGGGGAGGAATGGGATGTATTTAGGGAAGCAGTGATGGCTTGCGCAAAAGATGCTTGTGGCATGAGAAGCGTGGGTGGCGGAGCAGATTAGGAAGGGTAGTGAGTGGTGGGATGAAGAAGTAAGATTATTAGTGAAAGAAGAGAGAGGCATTTGGACGATTTTTGCTGGGAAATAGTGCAAATGAGTGGGAGATGTACAAAAGAAAGAGGCAGGAGGTCAAGAGAAAGGTACACGGGGTGAAAAAGAGGGCAAATGAGAGTTGAGGTGAGAGAGTATCATTAAATCTTAGGGAGGAATAAAAAGATGTTTTGGAAGGAGATAAATAAAGTGCGTAAGACGAGAGAACAAATGGGAACATCGGTGAAGGGGGATAATGGGGAGGTGATAACAAGTAGTGGTGATGTGAGAAGGAGATGGAGTGGGTTTTTGAAGGTTTGTTGAATGTTTTCGATGATAGAGTGGAAGACATAGGGTGTTTTGGTCGAGGTGGTGTGCGAAGTGAGAGGGTCAGGGAGAACGATTTGGTAAACAGAGAAGAGGTAGTGAAAGCTTTGCGGAAGATGAAAGCCGGCAAGGCAGCGGGTTTGGATGGTACTGCACTGAAATTTATTAAAAAAGGGGGTGACTGTGTTGTTTACTGGTTGGTGAGGATATTCAATGTATGTATGACTCATGAAGTGCCTGAGGATTGGTGGAATGCATGCATAGTGCCATTGTACAAAGGCAAAGGGGATAAAAGTGAATGTTCAAATTACAGAGGTATAAGTCTGTTGAGTATTCCTGGGAAATTATATGGGAGGGTATTGATTGAGATGGTGAAGGAATGCCCAGAGCATCAGATTGGGGAAGAGCAGTGTGGTTTCAGAAGTGGTAGAGGATGTGTGGATCAGGTGTTTGCTTTGAAGAATGTAAGTGAGAAATACTTAGAAAAACAAATGGATTTGTATGTAACATTTATGGATCTGAAGAAGGAATATGATAGAGTTGATAGAGATGCTCTGTGGAAGGTATTAAGAGTATATGGCGTGGGAGGCAAGTTCCTAGAAGCAGTGAAAAGTTTTTGTCGAGGATGTAAGGCATGTGTACGAGCAGGAAGAGAGGAAAGTGATTGGTTCTCAGTGAATGTCGGTTTGCGGCAGGGGTGCGTGATGTCTCCATGGTTGTTTAATTCGCTTATGGATGGGGTTATTAGAGAGGTGAATGCAAGAGTTTTGGAGAGGGGCAAGTATGAAGTCTGTTGTGGATGAAAGAGCTTGGGAAGTGAGTCAGTTGTTGTTCGCTGATGATACAGCGCTGGTGGCTGATTCGGGTGAGAAACTGCAGAAGCTGGTGACGGAGTTTGGTAAAGTGTGTGAAAGAAGAGAGCTGAGAGTAAATGTGAATAAGAGCAAGGTTATTAGGTACAGTAGGGTTGAGGGCCAAGTCAATTGGGAGGTAAGTTTGAATGGAGAAAAACTGGAGGAAGTAAAGTGTTTTAGATATCTGGGAGTGGATTTGGCAGTGGATGGAACCATGGAAGCGGACGTGAGTCACAGGGTGGGGGAGGGGGCGAAAGTTCTGGAAGCGTTGAAAAATGTGTGGAAGGCGAGAACATTATCTCGGAAAGCAAAAATGGGTATGTTTGAAGGAATAGTGGTTCCAACAATGTTACATGGTTGCGAGGCGTGGGCTATAGATAGGGTTGTGCGAAGGAGGATGGATGTGCTGGAAATGAGATGTTTGGGGACAATGTGTGGTGTGAGGTGGTTTGATCGAGTAAGTAATGAAAGGGTAAGAGAGATGTGTGGTAATAAAAAGAGTGTGATTGAGAGAGCAGAAGAGGGTGTTTTGAAATGGTTTGGGCACATGGAGAGAATGAGTGAGGAAAGATTGACCAAGAGGATATATGTGTCAGAGGTGGAGGGAACGAGAAGTGGGAGACCAAACTGGAGGTGGAAGGATGGAGTGAAAAAAGATTTTGAGCGATAGGGGCCTGAACATGCAGGAGGGTGAAAGGCGTACAAGGAATAGTGAACTGGAATGCCGTGGTATACCGGGGTCAACGTGCTGTCAATGAATTGAATCAGGGCATGTGAAGCGTCTGGGGTAAACCATGGAAAGTTCTGTGGGGCCTGGATATGGAAAGGGAGCTGTGGTTTCGGTGCATTACACATGACAGCTAGAGACTGAGTGTGAGCAAATGTGGCCTTTGTTGTCTTTTCCTAGCGCTACCTCGCGCGGGTGCGGGGGAAGGGGGGTGTGCCATTTCACGTGTGGCAGGGTGGCGGCGAGAATGGATGTGCATGTGTATATATGAATATATATATATATATATATATATATATATATATATATATATATATATATATATATATATATATATATACGTTGAAATGTATAGGTATGTATATGTGCGTGTGTGACTTGTATGTATATACATGTGTATGTGGGTGGGATGGGCGATTCTTTCGTCTGTTTCCTTGCGCTACCTCGCTAACGCGGGAGACAGCGACAAAGTATAATAAACGAATATATATATATATATATATATATATATATATATATATATATATATATATATATATATATATATATATTCCTATGAGTCCACGAGGAAAATGAAACACGATAAGTTCCCAAGTGCACTTTCGTGTAATAATCACATCATCAGGGGAGACACAAGAGTGAAATATAAGTCAGTTGATATACAACGAAGAGACGAAGCTAGGACGCCATTTGGTAAACATGTGATTGTCCAAAGCATACAACGAGCGTATCATAAACTTATCATTTTACAAATTTTATCAACAATAAAGTTATCCAGTTTGTGCAGACCATCACTAATGTTAAGATTATAAAACAGGGCATTTGATTGTAAGGTAATGTAAAGTAAGGTTTGGTTGAGTAAGGTTTTTCAAAATAAGGTTAGATATGATAAAGTAGGTTTAAGAAATTTAGGTAAGGTAAGGTCAAGTAAGGTTTGGGTAAGGTTTTATTAAGATTAGATATGATAGAAATAAAATATGAGTAAGGTTAGGTTAGGTTAGGATAATCAAGGTTAGGTATGATAAAGTAAGGTTAGGTAAGGTACGTAAAGTAAGGTCAGTTAAGGTAAGGTCAATCAAGGTTAGGTATGATAAAGTAAGGTTAGGCTAGGTACGTAAAGTAAGGAGTTCAGGTAAGGTTAATCAAGGTTAGGTACGTAAAGTAAGGTCAGTTAAGGTAAGGTTAATCAAGGTTAGGTACGTAAAGTAAGGTCAGTTAAGGTAAGGTTAATCAAGGTTAGGTACGTAAAGTAAGGTCAGTTAAGGTAAGGTTAATCAAGGTTAGGTACGCAAAGTAAGGTCAGTTAAGGTAAGTTAGAACTACACCGAACATAACACACGGTGAGTTGGTAGCGCGTAGCTGGTGTTAGGGGAGGTTAAGGTAAGGTAAGGTAAGGTACACCTTCCGTAACAATACACTAGGCGTTGGGAGAGCAAGGCTAGGGTTTTCCCTTCCTGGTTTCCAATACACTAGGCGTTGGGAGAGCAAGGCTAGGGCTTTCCCTTCCTGGTTTCCAATACACTAGGCGTTGGGAGAGCAAGGCTAGGGTTTTCCCTCCCTGGTTTCCAATACACTAGGCGTTGGGAGAGCAAGGCTGGGGCTTTCCCTTCCTGGTTTCCAATACACTAGGCGTTGGGAGAGCAAGGCTAGGGCTTTCCCTTCCTGGTTTCCAATACACTAGGCGTTGGGAGAGCAAGGCTGGGGCTTTCCCTTCCTGGTTTCCAATACACTAGGCGTTGGGAGAGCAAGGCTAGGGCTTTCCCTTCCTGGTTTCCCATACCCCTTCAGTGTGGCAGGTCTTCCAGCATCCTGCTGGCGTGGCAGGACACAGCAACATGTTCCTATATCCATTCCCTTCATTTGTCTATTCTGCTGTGGAAGACACTACTATAATTGATGGTCTTTGCCCCTCCCCCCCCAAAGCTGTCATGCCTCTGGTAGATGGGGGGGGGGGGGAGGAGTGGCCATGAGGCATGACCGTTGTCACATAACACCAGAACCCTTGCCAGGCAGGATATGTGGTTTATGCCAGGTCACTTTGGAACCAACTTGGTGTTGAGGAATGACGGTTCAAATGGACGATACAAGTGATCCTCTTCCTTCAGTCTTCATTATCATTATTAAATCATCCTGACCTTAATTGAACGTCTTTATTTCATAAGAGGAAAATGTTTTTAAGCATTCTTTATCAAACGTCACAACATGACACAAGAATGACTGCCTGTGTCATGGTAGTAATATACATACTACCCATGTAACGGATGCATCATTATAATGGAATATTCTGTACATTGGACACCCGGTCACCTCCACTCACTTGAGTTCTTCTTCTTGTCATTCATATTGGAACTTGGTGTTCGAGCCTTTACGGTCTGGAATAAGTTACACAAAAATGCTTCGATCATGTACGATTCCAAAGACTGTATCCTGGAAACGTGATACCCAAATTAGAGGAAATAAATCCTCATATATCATATCAATTCTTGTAGATCTATGTTAGACGTAAGTCTTGTCAAACTTAAAACCGGTCCTGACATGTGATCATTATAACGAAGATAAGATTCCTTAGTATAATAGAAAGACTGGAAGATGAATTGCAGTGGTCGCTCAATAAGAAAGAGTCGTCTTAGCCAATGGTAGATAAGAGTGAGGCACCATTTACCACAGTGGTATACAAATGGTTCTGATAATGGCGGTGCCCCATGGATGACCTCAATGGTGTCATTAGTTACCGTAGGTGATTAATGGAGATGGTAGTTCACTGGGTGACAATGCTGAGGTGATGGAGGGTAGGTACAGGAGGTGGGAGGAAGGAGGGGGGAAAAGTCGACCTGTGGAAGTGAAAGTCTGGCGGCAACAAGAGACCATGTCAGTCCACGCCTGCTGGAGAACCAGCCATGGCGGGCAGGTCTTCCACAGACCTCCCCTGCTGGTCGACTGATGCCATACACTTGCTGACGAATTTGCCGGAGCACGTCAGCATCGGTCAGCAGTTAGGATGAGTTAGGGCAGGTTAATACGTGCTCCGGATAAGTCTGAGGAAGTTAGGCTATGGTTAGGTTAGGTTAGTTAGCTTAGGTTATGGTTAGAGTAGGTTAGGCTATGGTTAGGTTAGGGTAAGTGGGTTAGGTTAAGTTAGGTTAGGTTAGATTAGGTTAGGTTAGGTTAGGTTAGGTTATGGTTAGAGTAGGTTAGGCTATGGTTAGGTTAGGGTAAGTAGGTTAGGTTAAGTTAGGTTAGGTTAGATTAGGTTATGGTTAGAGTAGGTTAGGCTATGGTTAGGTTAGGTTAGGTTAGGTTAGGTTATGGTTAGAGTAGGTTAGGCTATGGTTAGGTTAGGGTAAGTAAGTTAGGTTCAGTTAGGTTATGGTTAGAGTAGGTTAGGCTATGGTTAGGTTAGGGTAAGTAGGTTATGTTAAGTTAGGTTAAGTTAGATAAGGTTATGGTTAGAGTAGGTTAGGCTATGGTTAGGTTAGGGTAAGTAAGTTAGGTTCAGTTAGGTTATGGTTAGAGTAGGTTAGGCTATGGTTAGGTTAGGGTAGAGTAGGTTAGGCTGTGGTTAGGTTAGGTTAGGTTAGGTTAGATTAGGTTATGGTTAGAGTAGGTTAGGCTATGGTTAGGTTAAATTAGAGTAGGTTAGGTTATGGTTAGGTTAAATTAGAGTAGGTTAGGTTATGGTTAGGTTAAATTAGAGTAGGTTAGGTTATGGTTAGGTTAGGTTAGAGTAGGTTAGGTCGTGGTTAGATTAGGTTAGGTTAGGTTAGGTTAAGTTAGAGTAGGTAAGGCTGTGGTTAGGTTAGGTTAGGTTATGGTTAGGTTAGGGTAAGTAGGTTAAGTTAAGTTAGGTTAGGTTAGATTAGGTTATGGTTAGAGTAGGTTAGGCTATGGTTAGGTTAAATTAGAGTAGGTTAGGTTATGGTTAGGTTAAATTAGAGTAGGTTAGGTTATGGTTAGGTTAAATTAGAGTAGGTTAGGTTATGGTTAGGTTAGGTTAGAGTAGGTTAGGTCGTGGTTAGATTAGGTTAGGTCAGGTTAGGTTAAGTTAGAGTAGGTAAGGCTGTGGTTAGGTTAAGTTAGAGTAGGTTAGGTCGTGGTTAGATTAGGTTAGGTTATGGTTAGGTTAAGTTAGAGTAGGTTAGGCTGTGGTTAGGTTAAGTTAGAGTAGGTTAGGTCGTGGTTAGATTAGGTTAGGTTAGGTTATGGTTAGGTTAAATTAGAATAGGTTAGGCTGTGGTTAGGATAGGTTAGGCTGTTGGTTAGGTTAGGTTTGAGTAGGTCAGGCTATGGGTAGGGTACGTCAGAGGAGGCCGACTATATTTGTACTGAAGTTGGGCAAAGTTACGTCCTGTCCACAGACGGAAATGACCGAGACGTAACACCTCCCTCTGTGGTGAGGTAAGTCCTGAGTACAGGTCAGGTTGACGTCTTAATATGTGTGTCAGAGGCGTGGAGACATTGTGACGGTGTGGGGGTGTGTGTGGGGGTGTGTGTGGGTGTGTGTGGGGGTGTGTGTGGGTGTGTGTGGGTGTGTGGGGGTGTGTGGAGGAGGCAGTAATGTGTCACGAGATCAAGAACAGTTGGTGGAGACAGATTGACTGACAGACAGACAGACAGACACACAGTCTTAAGGAACACACACACACACACACACACACACACACGTCTTGCTTTAAACCCTCTGGGAGAGAGAGAGAGAGAGAGAGAGAGAGAGAGAGAGAGAGAGAGAGAGAGAGAGAGAGAGAGAGAGAGAGAGAGAGAGAGTGGGAGGTGAATGCTTGCAGGAATGCCACATCAACAGTGAGGGAAAGAGAACAGTTACCAATGTGTGCCTTTCACACACACTCGTATGTGATTTTATATATATATATATATATATATATATATATATATATATATATATATATATATATATATATATATATAATGTTTCATTTTCCCCGTGCACTCATAGGAATATATATATATATATATATATATATATATATATATATATATATATATATATATATATATATATATATATATACAAATAAATATTCGCCATTTCCCGCGTTAGTAAGGTAGCGTTATGAACAGTGGACTGAGCCTCAGAGGGAATACCCTCGCTTGGCCCCCTTGTCTGTTCCTTGCTTTGACAAATTACAAACGTTTCGACTTATATAATCCTCGTGAAATATCCGCCCAAATACGAAATGAAGAGGAAATGAAAAGGGCCAGTTGGCGAGGGTGTGAGTAATATCTGGTGACAACTGGCAACCACCAAGTCCAGCGGGTCCGCGGGTATATAAAGGCCGCGACCCGGCTGGACACGCACCTCCAGTCGCCTGGGAGCCCATTTACGTAGTCACCAGACTTCAAGCACAAGAAGAGCAATGTGAGTACCATTTGCTTGTGCATTACGTCACCACACCTTCACTTCATGCTTTACCCCGGAGGTTTTCACATGCCCTGGATCAGTAGACTCCCACTACACCGCAGGGTTCCAATTCACTCTATCCCGTGCACGCCTTCCACCCTCTTGCACGTTCAGGCCCCGAATCACTCAGAATCTTTTTCACTCCATCCTTTCTACTCCAATCGGGTCTCTCGCTTCTCCTCGTTCCCTTCCACCTCTGACACACACACACACACACACACACACACACACACACACACACACACACATGTACGTATATGAAGATCTGTATGGTTGGAAGAGATGATAAAATTACTATGTGAAAGTATTTTCAGCACAGGGCTACCCACAGGCGAAGTTACCCTTGGGGCCTAAGACTGCCTCCGTTGAGCACGACGGTGCGATCCTTGAGCACGACGGTACGACCCTTGAGCACGACGATACGACCCTTGAACACGACGGTGCGACCCTTGAGCACGACGGTACGACCCTTGAATACGACGGTACGACCCTTGAGCACGGTGAGACCCTTGAGCACGACGGTACGACCCTTGAGCACGACGGTGCGACCCTTGAGCACGACGGTGCGATCCTTGAGCACGACGATACGACCCTTGAACACGACGGTACGACGGGACCCTTGAGCACGACGGTGCGACCCTTGAGCACGACGGTACGACCCTTGAGCGTAATGCTCAAGGGCCGTTACTGTCATGCTCAAAGGTCGTACCGTCGCGCTCAAGGGTCGTGCCTTCGCGGTCAAATGTAGCAGTGAGGGAGTTAATACCAAGTCGCAGTTGGGTAACATGTTACCAGCTTTTGTGTGTGCTTGGTCGGAACATGTACGGGATTACCTTCACTGTGGCCGGGTGCATGACCCACTCTAGGCTGGCGAGAGAGAGAGAGAGAGAGAGAGAGAGAGAGAGAGAGAGAGAGAGAGAGAGAGAGAGAGAGGTCGTCTCATGCATGACTGGAAGGGGAAAAGTTACCACTCCAGGTTGGGTCTGCCTGGTGTCAGTCATCAATGTTTACATGGCCATCATTAATGTAATTGTGTGGTTATTTACATGGCCATCATCAATGTAATTGTGTGGTTATTTACATGGCCATCATTAATGTAATTGTGTGGTTATTTACATGGCCATCATCAATGTAATTGTGTGGTTATTTACATGGCCATCATTAATGTAATTATGTGGTTATTTAAACGGCCATCATTAATGTAATTGTGTGGTTATTTACATGGCCATCATTAATGTAATTGTGTGGTTATTTACATGGCCATCATTAATGTAATTGTGTGGTTATTTACATGGCCATCATTAATGTAAGTGTGAGGTTATTTACATGGCCATCATTAATGTAATTATGTGGTTATTTACATGGCCATCATTAATTTAATTGTGTGGTTATTTACATGGCCATCATTAATGTAATTATGTGGTTATTTACATGGCCATCATTAATGTAATTATGTGGTTATTTACACGGCCATCATTAATGTAATTGTGTGGTTATTTACATGGCCATCATTAATGTAATTGTGTGGTTATTTACATGGCCATCATTAATGTAATTGAGTGGTTATTTACATGGCCATCATTAATGTGATTATGTGGTTATTTACATGACCATCATTAATGTAATTATGTGGTTATTTACATGACCATCATTAATGTAAGTGTGTGGTTATTTACATGGCCATCATTAATGTAATTGAGTGGTTATTTACATGGCCATCATTAATGTAATTGTGTGGTTATTTACATGACCATCATTAATGTAATTATGTGGTTATTTACATGACCATCATTAATGTAAGTGTGTGGTTATTTACATGGCCATCATTAATGTAATTATGTGGTTATTTACATGACCATCATTAATGTAAGTGTGTGGTTATTTACATGGCCATCATTAATGTAATTGAGTGGTTATTTACATGGCCATCATTAATGTAATTGTGTGGTTATTTACATGACCATCATTAATGTAATTATGTGGTTATTTACATGACCATCATTAATGTAAGTGTGTGGTTATTTACATGGCCATCATTAATGTAATTGTGTGGTTATTTACATGGCCATCATTAATGTAATTGTGTGGTTATTTACATGGCCATCATTAATGTAAGTGTGTGGTTATTTACATGGCCATCATTAATGTAATTATGTGGTTATTTACATGGCCATCATTAATGTAATTGTGTGGTTATTTACATGGCCATCATTAACGTCATCATCTTGTGGTACGGACAGGTGGATGATGACGACGAAGACGACCACCACCTTCCTCCTCCTCCTGCTGGTGGGGACGACCTTCGTGGCCTCACAGAGAAGCCTGGCGGACTTCACCAAGGAGGAGCTGGAGGAAGCCCTCCGGGACCCCTCCTTCCTGCAGGAGGTGCTCTCGTGCGCCCACTGCCAGTCCAGCAACTGCAGGGAACTGACCAGAGCCATCATGGGTAAATCTAAAGCAACGCAAGGGCGTCTTTTTCTCTCTCTCCCCCTTCCCCACCCGTGCTTAACACACCCATCCACCCCTTCCTTATGGACGCCTTGTCAAAGGGCATGAAGGACTTTTCTCTCCCACTTCCCCACCCGTGCTTAACACACCCATCCACCCCTTCCTTATGGACGCCTTGTCAAAGGGCATGAAGGACTTCTCTCTCACACTTCCCCACCCGTGCTTAACACACCCATCCACCCCTTCCTTATGGACGCCTTGTCAAAGGGCATGAAGGACTTCTCTCTCCCATTTCCCCACCCGTGCTTAACACACCCATCCACCCCTTCCTTATGGACGCCTTGTCAAAGGGCATGAAGGACTTCTCTCTCCCCCTTCCCCACCCCTGCTTAACACACCCATCCACCCCTTCCTTATGGACCCCTTCAACGAAAATATAGAAGCCCTTCAAAGGGTATAAAGGACTTGGGGCATATAGGCCCTTTTCTTTTTAAGTTTTATTGAATTTTTTTTTTCTCTTCTATTCTTTAAAGTAGTTAGGCGAGTGTATGAGCCTCGAGTCATGGTTCAAAAGAGATCGTACGTCATCCGTCTTTGTACCACAAACTGATCCATCATGTTTGGCATACTGGGTACACGTCTAGGGTTGAAACGCCATTTTCCTGGCCATTTTACGTGTAATTCCATTTCATTTTATCATGGGAGGGAGTGTATTAACTTCCTGCAGGTACGTTTCGTTTTGGCCATTTACTTCCTGTGTGTTTTTTCTGGCCACTTCCTGTAAGTTTCCTGGCCATTTACTTCCTGTATGTACGTTTTCTGGCCATTTACTTCCTGTATGTACGTTTCCTGGCCATTTACTTCCTCTATGTACATTTTCTGGACATTTACTTCCTGTATGTACGTTTCCTAGTCATTTACCTCCTGTACGTTTTCTGGCCATTTACTTCTTGAATGTACGTTTTCTGGCCATTAATTTCTGAATGTACGTTTTCTGCCCATTTATTTCCTGTCTGTACGTTTTCTGGCCATTTACTTCCTGAATGTACGTCTTCTGGCCACTTACTTCCTAAATGTACGTTTCCTGGCCATTTACTTCCTGAATGTACGTTTTCTGGCCATTTACTTCCTGAATGTAAGTCTTCTGGCCATTAACCTCCTGAATGTACGTCTTTGGCCATTAACTTCCTGAATGTACGTTTCCTGGCCATTTACTTCCTGAATGTACGTTTTCTGGCCATTTACTTCCTGAATGTACGTCTTCTGCCATTAACTCCCTGAATGTACGTCTTCTGGCCATTTACTTCCTGAATGTAAGTCTTCTGGCCATTAACCTCCTGAATGTACGTCTTTGGCCATTAACTTCCTGAATGTACGTTTCCTGGCCATTTACTTCCTGAATGTACGTTTTCTGGCCATTTACTTCCTGAATGTACGTCTTCTGCCATTAACTCCCTGAATGTACGTCTTCTGGCCATTTACTTCCTGAATGTACATTTCCTGGCCATTTACTTCCTGAATGTACGTCTTCTGGCCATTTACTTCCGGAATGTACATTTCCTGGCCATTTACTTCCTGAATGTACGTCTTCTGGCCATTTACTTCCTTATTGACATTCTATTCCTGTATTTACGTTAGTTGTGTACATTTTCCTTCCATATTTACGCTTTTTCTTTGGCCATTTCCTCTATACCTAGGTTTTTTTCCCCTGGCCGTTTACCTCCCATATTTACGTTTCGTCTGGCCATTTCCTTCCTATATGTCTGTGCTAACCACAGGAAGCACGGTGGAAAATTTTCCTAATCAGTTCAAGTAGAAGCTGTCATCATGATGGAACATATTTCCATATTCAAAAAATAAATACTTTTCATTCTCCATCTTCCTTCGAAAAATATATTCAATACACGATATATATATATATATATATATATATATATATATATATATATATATATATATATATATATATCAAATATATATATATATATATATATATATATATATATATATATATATATATATATATATATATATATATATATATATATATATATATGTGAAATAAACGTCTTCCGAGGGAAGCATTGTAGAATGTATTATGATACGTTGCATTATGTTAAGTGTACAACACTTCTATTTGCGTTTAACTTGAATTCTGAAACAAAAACTCTCTTGGCATGCACATGTGTGGTGGGGTGGCGACGAGAATGGATGAAGGCAGCAAGTACGAATGTGTACATGTGTATATATGTATATGTCTATTTATGTATGTGTATTATGTATATGTCTGTTTATGTATATGTATTATGTATGTATGTGGAAATGCATATGTTTGTATATGTGCGTGTATGGGCGCTTATGTACAAATATATGTGTATGTGGGTGGGTTGGGTCTGTTACCTTTGCGCTACCTCGCTGACGTTGGAGACGGCAACTACGAGAGAGAGACTAAGAGAGAGAGAGAGAGAGAGAGAGAGAGAGAGAGAGAGAGAGAGAGAGAGAGAGAGAGTGTGTGAGCACAACGTGGAATTAAAGTATGTCATAACGACTAATGTAATCAATCATCAGTTCCACACACACACACACACACACACACACACACACACACAGCCATGGGAGCGCGCGGTCACAAAACACACACCTTTCAAATCCTGAACTTTCTGTCTTATATTTCCCCCGCGCCGCCCCGCGCCGCGCCCGCGTTACGTTTGATTCCCTCTCTCTCTCTCTTTCTCTCTTTCGTAAACCTGCAGGGGAGATACACATCGTGGTGAACGGTTGCCACGGCTGCCCGCAAGAGAAGTTGGACCTGGCGGTAAGCCTGGCTGAGCGCGTGCAGCGACAAGACAACGACGCCTTCCAGAAGCTGCTGACCCGCTTCAGCGACGGTCCGGTGACGTGTTGACCCACGTAGCTGTACCACACACACACTGCGCCCCGCCCTGCCTCCTCCTCCAGCGAAGGACCTTGCTCACGTCGTCGTGAAGGTCAATTCCTGTCTATTATATTCATATCATAGTCGCACATCACTACACTTGCCTCTATTTATTTGTATATCATCTTTCCCCACCGCCCGCCTCCTGTCTTTCTTTCTTCCTTTCTTTCCAATTCTTCTTCTTCTATAATGTTTATATATATATATATATATATATATATATATATATATATATATATATATATATATATATATATATAGATTTGGTTGTGGAATTTGATGTATAATAACAAAGGTGTCAGTGTGTTTGTAAGACACGATTTGTGATGTTCTAAGTTTGATATATGATGTATAGGCCGGAAAATGTCTGAAATGTATATGTATATATATATATATATATATATATATATATATATATATATATATATATATATATATATTGTCAGCTTAATTATACTTGCCTTTTATTCCCTACACCACATGTTTGCCTCCAAGAGTACGACCCTTGGGTACGACATGACGGTACGACCCTTGTGCACATATACTTCTGGATATGATGGTACGACCCCTTGAGCACGACAGTACGACCCTTTGAGTATCATGGTACGACCCTTGAGCACGACAGTACGACCCTTTGAGTATCATGGTACGATCCTTCGAGCACGACGTTACGACCCTTTGAGTATGATGGTACGACCCTTTGAGCACGGTAGCGGCAGGAATAGAGAGAAAAAGGCCCCATTCGTTCACACTCAGTCTCTAGCTGTCATGTAATAATGCACCGAAACCACAGCTCCCTTTCCACATCCAGGCCCCACAGAACTTTCCATGGTTTACCCCAGACGCTTCACATGCCCTTGCTCAATCCATTGACACCAGCACGTCGACCCCGGTATACCACATCGTTCCAATTCACTCTATTCCTTGCACGCCTCTCACCCTCCTGCATGTTCAGTCCCCGATCGCTCAAAATCTTTCTCGCTCCATCTTTCCACACTTAACTTTTACAGGCATCGCCTGATCATTTACAAGCATCGGCTGATCATTTACAGGCATCGGCTGATCATTTACATTTACACTTACACATGATGTGACGCTGGGAAAATTCAAACTTTTCTGAAATTTTTTTTTTTTTTGCTCTCCTATATCCCAGCAGTATCCATCCTCGTCCCACATGTCCCAGCAGTATCCACCATCGTCCCACATGTCCCAGCAGTATCCACCATCGTCCCACATGTCCCAGCAATATCCACCATCGTCCCACATGTCCCAGCAATATCCACCACCGTCCCACATGTCCCAGCAATATCCACCATCGTCCCACATGTCCCAGCAGTATCCATCATCGTCCCACATGTCCCAGCAGTATCCATCATCGTCCCACATGTCCCAGCAGTATCCACCATCGTCCCACATGTCCCAGCAGTATCCACCATCGTCCCACATGTCCCAGCAGTATCCATCATCGTCCCACATGTCCCAGCAGTATCCATCATCGTCCCACATGTCCCAGCAGTATCCATCATCGTCCCACATGTCCCAGCAGTATCCATCATCGTCCCACATGTCCCAGCAGTATCCATCATCGTCCCACATGTCCCAGCAGTATCCACCATCGTCCCACATGTCCCAGCAGTATCCACCCTCGTCCCACATGTCCCAGCAGTATCCATCATCGTCCCACATGTCCCAGCAGTATCCACCCTCGTCCCACATGTCCCAGCAGTATCCACCACCGTCCCACATGTCCCAGCAGTATCCACCATCGTCCCACATGTCCCAGCAATATCCATCATCGTCCCACATGTCCCAGCAGTATCCATCATCGTCCCACATGTCCCAGCAGTATCCACCATCGTCCCACATGTCCCAGCAGTATCCACCATCGTCCCACATGTCCCAGCAGTATCCACCACCGTCCCACATGTCCCAGCAGTATCCACCATCGTCCCACATGTCCCAGCAGTATCCACCATCGTCCCACATGTCCCAGCAGTATCCATCATCGTCCCACATGTCCCAGCAGTATCCATCATCATCGTCCCACATGTCCCAGCAGTATCCATCATCGTCCCACATGTCCCAGCAGTATCCATCATCGTCCCACATGTCCCAGCAGTATCCACCATCGTCCCACATGTCCCAGCAGTATCCATCATCGTCCCACATGTCCCAGCAGTATCCACCATCGTCCCACATGTCCCAGCAGTATCCATCATCATCGTCCCACATGTCCCAGCAGTATCCATCATCGTCCCACATGTCCCAGCAGTATCCATCATCGTCCCACATGTCCCAGCAGTATCCATCATCATCCCACATGTCCCAGCAGTATCCATCATCATCGTCCCACATGTCCCAGCAGTATCCACCACCGTCCCACATGTCCCAGCAGTATCCACCATCGTCCCACATGTCCCAGCAGTATCCACCATCGTCCCACATGTCCCAGCAGTATCCACCATCGTCCCACATGTCCCAGCAGTATCCACCATCGTCCCACATGTCCCAGCAGTATCCACCATCGTCCCACATGTCCCAGCAGTATCCATCATCGTCCCACATGTCCCAGCAGTATCCATCACCCTCGTCCCACATGTCCCAGCAGTATCCATCATCATCGTCCCACATGTCCCAGCAGTATCCATCATCGTCCCACATGTCCCAGCAGCTATCCATCATCATCGTCCCACATGTCCCACAGTATCCATCATCGTCCCACATGTCCCAGCAGTATCCCACATCGTCCCCACATGTCCCAGCAGTATCCATCCATCGTCCCACATGTCCCAGCAGTATCCATCATCGTCCCCACATGTCCCAGCAGTATCCATCATCGTCCCACATGTCCCAGCAGTATCCATCATCATCGTCCCACATGTCCCAGCATATCCATCATCGTCCCACATGTCCCAGCAGTATCCATCATCGTCCCACATGTCCCAGCAGTATCCATCATCGTCCCACATGTCCCAGCAGTATCCATCTCGTCCCACATGTCCCAGCATATCCATATCGTCCCACATGTCCCAGCAGTATCCTTCATCGTCCCACATGTCCCAGCAGTATCCATCATCGTCCCACATGTCCCAGCAGTACCATCATCGCCCACATGTCCCAGCAGTATCCACCATCGTCCCACATGTCCCAGCATATCCACCCTCGTCCCACATGTCCCAGCAGTATCCATCATCGTCCCACATGTCCCAGCAGTATCCATCATCGTCCCACATGTCCCTAGCAGTATCCATCATCGTCCCACATGTCCCAGCAGTATCCACCATCGTCCCACATGTCCCAGCAGTATCCACCATCGTCCCACATGTCAGTATCCATCATCGTCCCACATGTCCCAGCAGTATCCATCATCGTCCCACATGTCCCAGCAGTATCCATCATCGTCCCACATGTCCCAGCAGTATCCATCATCGTCCCACATGTCCCAGCAGTATCCATCATCGTCCCACATGTCCCAGCAGTATCCATCATCGTCCCACATGTCCCAGCAGTATCCATCATCGTCCCACATGTCCCAGCAGTATCCATCATCGTCCCACATGTCCCAGCAGTATCCATCATCGTCCCACATGTCCCAGCAGTATCCATCATCGTCCCACATGTCCCAGCAGTATCCACCATCGTCCCACATGTCCCAGCAGTATCCATCATCGTCCCACATGTCCCAGCAGTATCCACCATCGTCCCACATGTCCCAGCAGTATCCATCATCGTCCCACATGTCCCAGCAGTATCCATCATCGTCCCACATGTCCCAGCAGTATCCATCATCGTCCCACATGTCCCAGCAGTATCCATCATCGTCCCACATGTCCCAGCAGTATCCATCATCGTCCCACATGTCCCAGCAGTATCCATCATCGTCCCACATGTCCCAGCAGTATCCACCATCGTCCCACATGTCCCAGCAGTATCCATCATCGTCCCACATGTCCCAGCAGTATCCATCATCGTCCCACATGTCCCAGCAGTATCCATCATCGTCCCACATGTCCCAGCAGTATCCACCATCGTCCCACATGTCCCAGCAGTATCCATCATCGTCCACATGTCCCAGCAGTATCCATCATCGTCCCACATGTCCCAGCAGTATCCACCATCGTCCCACATGTCCCAGCAGTATCCATCATCGTCCCACATGTCCCAGCAGTATCCACCATCGTCCCACATGTCCCAGCAGTATCCACCATCGTCCCACATGTCCCAGCAGTATCCATCATCGTCCCACATGTCCCAGCAGTATCCATCATCGTCCCACAGTCCCAGCAGTATCCATCATCGTCCCACATGTCCCAGCAGTATCCACCCTCGTCCCACATGTCCCAGCAGTATCCATCATCGTCCCACATGTCCCAGCAGTATCCACCATCGTCCCACATGTCCCAGCAGTATCCATCATCGTCCCACATGTCCCAGCAGTATCCACCATCGTCCCACATGTCCCAGCAGTATCCACCATCATCGTCCCACATGTCCCAGCAGTATCCATCATCGTCCCACATGTCCCAGCAGTATCCATCATCGTCCCACATGTCCCAGCAGTATCCATCATCGTCCCACATGTCCCAGCAGTATCCACCATCGTCCCACATGTCCCAGCAGTATCCACCATCATCGTCCCACATGTCCCAGCAGTATCCATCATCGTCCCACATGTCCCAGCAGTATCCACCATCGTCCCACATGTCCCAGCAGTATCCATCATCGTCCCACATGTCCCAGCAGTATCCACCACCGTCCCACATGTCCCAGCAGTATCCATCATCGTCCCACATGTCCCAGCAGTATCCATCATCGTCCCACATGTCCCAGCAGTATCCATCATCGTCCCACATGTCCCAGCAGTATCCATCATCGTCCCACATGTCCCAGCAGTATCCATCATCGTCCCACATGTCCCAGCAGTATCCACCATCGTCCCACATGTCCCAGCAGTATCCATCATCGTCCCACATGTCCCAGCAGTATCCATCATCGTCCCACATGTCCCAGCAGTATCCATCATCGTCCCACATGTCCCAGCAGTATCCACCATCGTCCCACATGTCCCAGCAGTATCCATCATCGTCCCACATGTCCCAGCAGTATCCATCATCGTCCCACATGTCCCAGCAGTATCCACCATCGTCCCACATGTCCCAGCAGTATCCATCATCGTCCCACATGTCCCAGCAGTATCCATCATCGTCCCACATGTCCCAGCAGTATCCACCATCGTCCCACATGTCCCAGCAGTATCCATCATCGTCCCACATGTCCCAGCAGTATCCACCATCGTCCCACATGTCCCAGCAGTATCCATCATCGTCCCACATGTCCCAGCAATATCCACCATCGTCCCACATGTCCCAGCAGTATCCACCCTCGTCCCACATGTCCCAGCAGTATCCACCATCGTCCCACATGTGGGACAGGTACAAGACAGATGGTGGTAGACATACATCACAGCCGTATTATGCATAGGATGTATCATACAACAGTAATTATACATCCAATACAACAGTGTCTCCTGATGTATCATACAACAGTAATTATACATTCCGATACGACAGTGTCTCCTGATGTATCATACAACAGTAATTATACATTTTGATACAACAGTGTCTCCTGATGTATCATACAACAGTAATTATACATTCCGATACGGCAGTGTCTCCTGATGTATCATACAACAGTAATTATACATTTTGATACAACAGTGTCTCCTGATGTTAATTATGCCTTACATGTCAAGGCGAAAATTCTGGGAGCCTTGAAGAATGTGTGGAAGTCGAGAACATTATCTCGGAAAGCAAAAATGGGTATGTTTGAAGGAATAGTGGTTCCAACAATGTTGTATGGTTGCGAGGCGTGGGCTATGGATAGAGTTGTGCGCAGGAGGATGGATGTGCTGGAAATGAGATGTTTGAGGACAATGTGTGGTGTGAGGTGGTTTGATCGAGTAAGTAATGTAAGGGTAAGAGAGATGTGTGGAAATAAAAAGAGCGTGGTTGAGAGAGCAGAAGAGGGTGTTTTGAAATGGTTTGGTCACATGGAGAGAATGAGTGAGGAAAGATTGACCAAGAGGATATATGTGTCGGAGGTGGAGGGAACGAGGAGAAGAGGGAGACCAAATTGGAGGTGGAAAGATGGAGTGAAAAAGATTTTGTGTGATCGGGGCCTGAACACGCAGGAGGGTGAAAGGAGGGCAAGGAATAGAGTGAATTGGAGCGATGTGGTATACCGGGGTTGACGTGCTGTCAGTGGATTGAATCAGGGCATGTGAAGCGTCTGGGGTAAACCATGGAAAGCTGTGTAGGTATGTATATTTGCGTGTGTGGACGTATGTATATACATGTGTATGGGGGTGGGTTGGGCCATTTCTTTCGTCTGTTTCCTTGCGCTACCTCGCAAACGCGGGAGACAGCGACAAAGCAAAAAAAAAAAAAAAAAAAAAAAAAAAAATGTCAAGGGTGCTCAAGGGTCGTACTGTCGTGCTTAAAGGGTCGTACTGTCGTGCCCATATGTCGTACCATGATACTCGAAGGGTCGTACTGTCGTGCTCAAGGGTCGTACCATGATACTCAAAGGGTCGTACTGTCGTGCTCAAGGGTCGTACCGTCATGTCGTACCCAAGGGTCGTACTCTTGGAGGCAAACATGTGGTGTAGGGAATAAAAGGCAAGTATAATTAAGCTGACAATATATATATATATATATATACATATACATATACATTTCAGACATTTTCCGGCCTATACATCATATATCAAACTTAGAACATCACAAATCGTGTCTTACAAACACACTGACACCTTTGTTATAATACATCAAATTCCACAACCAAATCTATATATATATATATATATATATATATATATATATATATATATATATATATATATATATATATATATATATAAACATTATAGAAAAAGAAGAATTGGAAAGAAAGGAAGAAAGAAAGACAGGAGGCGGGGGAAAGATGATATAGAAATAAATAGAGGCAAGTGTAGTGATGTGCGACTATGATATGAATATAATAGACAGGAATTGACCATCACGACGTGAGCAAGGTCCTTCCCTGCTGGGGGAGGAGGTGCATGACCACGTGAGCAAGGTCCTTCCCTGCTGGGGGAGGAGGAGGAGGGCAAGCAAGACGGTGTGTGGTGGTTGGAGTTTTTGCTGAGTCGTTAACACGACACCGAGCTCGTCAATGTAGTTCGAAGGAAATCGTATTCATTTGGGTATTTCGATTCGACAACGGGCAAGAAGTTGTTCACCAACTGCTTCTGCTGGTCCGAGCACGTGAGGCAACCCTCTACAACAAGGTGCATATCCCCTAGAAATAAAAGGAGACGGAAGGGGGTTAAATTACCTTGTGGCCATTGTTGTCCCTCCGCCTGTGTAGTAATACACACGACAGACATGTACGTTTTTATATAAGACACACACACACACATATATGCAAACAGACACATACACAAACACACACACACACACACATATATATATATGGATGGATGGGGTTGTTAGGGAGGTGTATGCAAGAGCTTTGGAAAGAGGGGCAAGTATGCAATCTGTTGTGGATGAGAGAGCTTGGGAAGTGAGTCAGTTGTTGTTAGCTGATGATACAGCGCTGGTGGCTGATTCATGTGAGAAACTGCAGAAGCTGGTGACCGAGTTTGGTAAAGTGTGTGAAAGAAGAAAGCTGAGAGTAAATGTGAATGAGAGCAAGGTTATTAGGTACAGTAGGGTTGAGGGTCAAGTCAATTGGGAGGTAAGTTTGAATGGAGAAAAACTGGAGGATGTAAAGTGTTTTAGATATCTGGGAGTGGATCTGGCAGCGGATGGAACCATGGAAGCGGAAGTGAATCATAGGGTGGGGGAAGGGGCGAAAGTTCTGGGAGCGTTGAAGAATGTGTGGAAGTCGAGAACATTATCTCGGAAAGCAAAAATGGGTATGTTTGAAGGAATAGTGGTTCCAACAATGTTATACGGTTGCGAGGCGTGGGCTATGGATAGAGTTGTGCGCAGGAGGATGGATGTGCTGGAAATGAGATGTTTGAGGACAATGTGTGGTGTGAGGTGGTTTGATCGAGTAAGTAACGTAAGGGTAAGAGAGATGTGTGGAAATAAAAAGAGCGTGGTTGAGAGAGCAGAAGAGGGTGTTTTGAAATGGTTTGGTCATATAGAAAGTTCTGTGGGGCCTGGATGTGGAAAGGGAGCTGTGGTTTCGGTGCATTATTACATGACAGCTAGAGACTGAGTGTGAACGAATGGGGCCTTTGTTGTCTTTTCCTAGCGCTACCTCGCACACATGAGGGGGGAGGGGGATGGTATTCCATGTGTGGCGAGGTGGCGATGGGAATAAATAAAGGCAGACAGTATGAATTATGTACATGTGTATATATGTATATGTCTGTGTGTGTATATATATGTATACGTTGAAATGTATAGGTATGTATATTTGCGTGTGTGGACGTGTATGTATATACATATGTATGTGGGTGGGTTGGGCCATTTCTTTCGTCTGTTTCCTTGCGCTACGTCGCTAACGCGGGAAACAGCGACAAAGCAAAATAAATCAAATAGAAATATATATTTTCCATACTATTCGCCATTTCCCGCGTAAGCGAGGTAGCGTTAAGAACAGAGGACTGAGCCTTTGATGGAATATCCTCACTTGGCCCCTTCCTCTGCTCTCTCCCCTTATATATACATATATATATATATATATATATATATATATATATATATATATATATATATATATATATATACATTTCATATAGGCTTTTACGTCAGGGGAGGAAACGGGGTGTCAAGGGGAGTCGCTCAGGATGGGATATGGGATCGTCAACCAATGGACTGGGAAGGGAGGAGGGCGGAGGAGGAGGAGGAGGAGGAGGAGGAGGAGGAGGAAGGGCGCATGCGCGTGCCACTTACTCATGATGGCCAAGCTGAGCGGGCGACAGTCGGCGATCTCGCAGCGGACGCAGCTGACCAGCTCCGGCATGAAGGTGTCGTCGTTGATGTTCTGCTGCAGCTCCTCCTTGGTGAAGTCCACCAGGCTCTTCTGGCCGGCCACCAAGGTCACCACCAGCAGCAGGAGGAAGGTCGTGGTCGTCTTCATCATCATCCACCTGTCCGTACCACAAGATGATGACGTTAATGATGGCCATGTAAATAACCACACAATTACATTAATGATGGCCATGTAAATAACCACATAATTACATTAATGATGGCCATGTAAATAACCACACAATTACATTAATGATGGCCATGTAAATAACCACACAATTACATTAATGATGGCCATGTAAATAACCACATAATTACATTAATGATGGCCATGTAAATAACCACACAATTACATTAATGATGGCCATGTAAATAACCACACAATTACATTAATGATGGCCATGTAAATAACCACACAATTACATTAATGATGGCCATGTAAATAACCACACAATTACATTAATGATGGCCATGTAAATAACCACACAATTACATTAATGATGGCCATGTAAATAACCACATAATTACATTAATGATGGCCATGTAAATAACCACACAATTACATTAATGATGGCCATGTAAATAACCACACAATTACATTAATGATGGCCATGTAAATAACCACACAATTACATTAATGATGGCCATGTAAATAACCACACAATTACATTAATGATGGCCATGTAAATAACCACATAATTACATTAATGATGGCCATGTAAATAACCACACAATTACATTAATGATGGCCATGTAAATAACCACACAATTACATTAATGATGGCCATGTAAATAACCACACAATTACATTAATGATGGCTATGTAAATAACCACACAATTACATTAATGATGGCCATGTAAATAACCACACAATTACATTAATGATGGCCATGTAAATAACCACACAATTACATTAATGATGGCTATGTAAATAACCACACAATTACATTAATGATGGCCATGTAAATAACCACACAATTACATTAATGATGGCCATGTAAATAACCACACAATTACATTAATGATGGCCATGTAAATAACCACACAATTACATTAATGATGGCCATGTAAATAACCACACAATTACATTAATGATGGCCATGTAAATAACCACATAATTACATTAATGATGGCCATGTAAATAACCACACAATTACATTAATGATGGCCATGTAAATAACCACACAATTACATTAATGATGGCCATGTAAATAACCACACAATTACATTAATGATGGCTATGTAAATAACCACACAATTACATTAATGATGGCCATGTAAATAACCACACAATTACATTAATGATGGCCATGTAAATAACCACACAAATACATTAATGATGGCCATGTAAATAACCACATAATTACATTAATGATGGCCATGTAAATAACCACACAAATACATTAATGATGGCCATGTAAATAACCACATAATTACATTAATGATGGCCATGTAAATAACCACACAAATACATTAATGATGGTCATGTAAATAACCACATAATTACATTAATGATGGCCATGTAAATAACCACATAATTACATTAATGATGGCCATGTAAATATTGATGACTGACACCAGGCAGACCCAACCTGGAGTGGTGTCTTTTGACCGATGGGGGGGTTTGGTCATCATGCACCCCCCCCCCACAAAGCCTGGAGTGGCAGATGGATCACCTGGGTCATCGGGGCACAGACCCACAACGGGCCACCACCACCACCACCGAAGACCCACCACCCCGACCCCGCTGGCTCTGCCGAAACATTGTCGCTACACCACACTTGGGCAGAGACCCCACCACACACCCCATACACACACACACACACACGCCATACACACCCCCACCCCACACACACACACACACACACACACACACCCCATACACACCCCCACCCCACACACACACACACATACACACACACACCCCATACACACCCCCACCCCACACACACACCCAATACACACACACACACACCCCATACACATCCATACACCCCCCACACACACACACACGCCATACACATCCATACACACCCCCAACCCCACGCAAACACACACACACACACCCCATACACATCCATACACACCCCCACCCCACACACGCACCCCATACACATCTATACACACCCCCACCCCACACACACACACACACACGCCCCATACACCCCCCCATACACACACCATACACACCCCCACCCCATACACATCCATACACACCCCCACCCCTCCCCCTACACACACACATACACACACATCCCGACCCCCCCCCCCAGGGAAACACTGCTGTAACTCAGTTAACTGTCAGAACACCTGTAACTTACACTCGTGTACCTGGCCAGTTACGAGCACCTAACGACCCCTCCCCCCACCACTTGAACACCACTGTGTAGGGCGAGGCTGGCTGGCTGCCACTGCACCTGTGTGCCAACACCTTACTTACCCTACCCTACACCCCACCATACCCCACACTGCCTCATGGAAGTAACACTGTACCTCCTGTAACTTGATGATGATGGTGGTGATGTGTGTCATGCACTGAAACGCGACAGCTGTAACCTACTCCTAGGTTGAGGGGGGGGGGGGGGCGCCCTTCCTTCTGGTTCCCTGGGCCCATCTGTCACGCTTCTGTATCGTCCATGTACTGTACCCGCTGTAACCCTCTCTGTATTTGCCTCCACCTACCCGCGCCCCTCCCAGTTACTGTCACCCTCTCTACTTGCCTCCACCTTGCCCAGCTCAATAAGACGATTACATACACAGGTCGTCAATGTATACTGAAGACCCTAGCTTTGATATATATATATATACTATGTTACAACGTATATACATAATCCCGAATCGTCGTCGATGAAACAAATATACCAGTTAACACGTCTCTCAACATCTTGATGAATATACACGCTGGTATGTTCATGTTATGTTCCAACCTTCTTATATATATATATATATATATATATATATATATATATATATATATATATATATATATATATATATATTGGAAAGGATCACAATTTTGCGCGGGATCAAGATATTCCTATGAGTCCACTGGGAAAATGAAACACTATAAGTTCCTAAGTGCACTTTCGTGTCATAATCACATCATCATCAGGGGAGACACAAGAGAGAAATATAACAGTCATTGGATATACATCGAAGAGACGAAGCTAGGACGCCATTGGGTAAACATGTGATTGTTCAAGACATATCATGTTTACCAAATGGCGTCCTAGCTTCGTGTCTTCGATGTATATCAACTGACTTATATTTCTCTCTTGTGTCTCCCCTGATGATGTGATTATTACACGAAAGTGCACTTGGCAACTTATCGTGTTTCATTTTCCCCGTGGACTCATAGGAATATATATATATATATATATATATATATATATATATATATATATATATATATATATATATATATATATATATATATATCCCTGGGGAAAAGTGAGAAAGAATATTTCCTACGTATTTCCTGCGTGTCGTAAACGACTAAAGGGGACGGGAGCGGGAGGCTAGAAACCCTCCCCTCCTTGTATTTCAACTTCTAAAAGGGGAAACAGAAGAAGGAGTCACGCGGGGAGTGCTCATCCTCCTCGAAGGCTCAGACTGGGGTGTCTAAATGTGTGTGAATGTAATCAAGATGAGAAGAAAGGAGAGATAGGTAGTATGTTTGAGGAAAGGAACCTGGATGTTTTCGCTCCGAGTGAAACGAAGCTCAATGGTAAAGGGGAAGAGTGGTTTGAAAAAGTCTTGGGAGTAAAGTCAGGGGTTGGTGAGAGGACAAGGGCTCAGGAAGGAGTAGCACTACTCCTGAAGCAGGAGTTGTGGGAGTGTGTGATAGAGTGAAGAAAGTAACTAGATTGATATGGGTAGAACTGAAAGTGGATGGAGAGAGATGGGTGATTATTGGTGCATATGCACCTGGGCAAGAGAAGAAAGGTCATGAGAGGCAAGTGTTTTGGGAGCAACTGAGTGAGTGTGTTAGTAGTTTTGATTTACGAGACCGGGTTATAGTGATGGGTGATTTGAATGCGAAGGTGAGTAATGTGGCAGGTGAGGGTATAATTGGTGTACATGGGGTATTCAGTGTTGTAAATGGAAATGGTGAAGAGCTTGTAGATTTGTGTGCTGCAAAAAGACTGGTGATTGGGAATACCTGGTTTAAAAAGAGATATACATAAGTATACGTATGTGAGTAGGAGAAATGGTCAAAGGGCATTACTGGATTACGTTTTAATAGATAGGCGTGTAAAAGAGAGACTTTTGGATGCTAATGTAGAGAGGGGCAGTTGGTAAGATGTCTAACCACTATCTTGTGGAGGCGAAGGTGAAGATTTGTAGAGGTTTTCAAAAAAGAAGACAAAATGTTGGGGTGAAGAGAATGGTGAGAGTAAGTGAGCTTGGAAAGGAGACTTGTGCAAGGAAGTACCAGGAGAGATTAAGCGTAGAATGGAAAAACGGCGAAAACAAATGATGTTAGGGGAGTGGGTGAGGAATGGGATGTATTTAGGGAAGCAGTGATGGCTTGCGCAAAAGATGCTTGTGGCATGAGAAGCGTGGGAGGTGGACAGATTAGAAAGGGTAGTGAGTGGTGGGATGAAGAAGTAAAGTTGTTAGTGAAAGAGAAGATATAGGCATTTGGACGGCACTTACAAGGAGTGCAAATGACTGGGAGGTGTATAAAGGAAAGCGGCAGGAGGTCAGGAGGAAAATCCAAGGGTTGGAAAAAAAAGGGGGGGGCAAATGAGAGTAGGGGTGAGAGTATCAGTGAACATTAAGAAGAATAAAAAGATGTTTCGGAAGGAGGGAAATAACGTGCGCAAGACAAGAGAACAAATGGGAACATCGGTGATGGGGGCAAGTGATAACAGGTTGTGATGAAGCGAGGAGATGGAGTGAGTATTTTGAAAGTCTGATGAATGCGTTTGATGACAGAGTGGCAGATGTAAGATGTTTTGGTCGGGGTGGTGTGCGAAGTGAGTGTGTCAGGGAGAATGGTTTGGTTGAGAGAGAGGTGGTGAAAGCCTTGCGGATGATAAAATCCGGCAAGGTGGCGGGTTTGGATGGTACTACAGTTGAAGTTATTAAGATAGGGGGTGACTGTGTTGTTGACTGGTTGGTGAGGATATTCAATGTACGTATGGATCATGGTGAGGTGCCTGAGGATTGGCGGAATGCATTTATAGTGCTACTGTACAAAGGCAAATGGGATAAAAGTGAGTGTTCAAACTACAAAGGCATACGTTTGTTGAGTATTCCTGGTAAATTATATGGAAGGGTATTGATTGAGAAGGTGAAGGAATGTACAGAGCATCAGACTGGGGAAGAGCAGTGTGGTTTCAGAAGTGGTAGAGGATGTGTGGATCAGGTGTTTGCTTTGAAGAATGTATGTGAGAAATACTTAGAAAAGCAAATGGATTTGTATGTAGCATTTATGGATCTGGAGAAGGCATCTGGTAGGGTTGACAGAGATGCTTTGTTTGACAGAGATGCTTTGTGGAAGGTATTAAGAGTATATGGTGTGGAAGGTAAGTTTTTAGAAGCAGAGAAAAGTTTTTATTGAGGATGTAAGGCATATGTACGAGTAGGAAGAGAGGAAAGTGATTGGTTCTCAGTGAAAGTCGATCTGCGGCAGGGGTGTGTGATGTTTCCATGGTTGTTTATTTATGGATGGGGTGTTAGGGAGGTAAATGCAAGAGTTTTGGAGAGAGAGGAGACAATACGCAGTCTGTTGGGAATGAGAAGGCATGGGAAGTGAGTCAGTTGTTGTTCGTTGATGACAGAGCACCAGTGGTTGATTCGTGTGAGAAACTGCAGAAGTTGGTGAGTGAATCTGAAAATATGTGTGAAAGGAGAAAGCTGAAAGTAAATGTGAATAAGAGCAAGTTTATTAGGTTTAGCAGGGTTGAGGGACAAGTTAGTTGGGAGGTAAGTTTGAATGGAGAAAAACTAGAGGAAGTGAAGTGTTTTAGATATCTGGGAATGGATTTGGCAGCGAATGGAACAATGGAAGCGGAAGTGAGTCACAGGGTGGGGGAGGGGGCGAAGGTTCTGGGGAGCATTGAAGAATGTGTGGAAGTCGAGAACATTATCTCGGAAAGCAAAAATGGGTATGTGTGAAGGAATAGTGGTTCCAACAATGTTATATGGTTGCGAGGCGTGGGCTATAGATAGAGTTGTGCGGAGGAGAGTGGATGTGCTGGAAATGAGATGTTTGAGGACAATATGTGGTAAGAGGTGGTTTGATCGAATAAGTAATGAAAGGGTAAGAAAGATGTGTGGTAATACAAAGAGTGAGGTTGAGAGAGCAGAAGAGGATGTTTTGAAATGGTTTGGTCACATGGAGAGAATGAGTGAGGAAAGATTGACCAAGAGGATATATGTGTCAGAGGTGGAGGGAACAAAAAGTGGGAGACTAAATTGGAGGTGGAAGGATGGAGTGAAAAAGATTTTGAGTGATTGGGGCATGATATATATATATATATATATATATATATATATATATATATATATATATATATATATACAAAATAAAGCTTAAGGTCTCCAGAGCTTTCCATTTTCTCCAATGGCCACAGCCGAGCTTCATACAGTGTACAGGCGAGTGTAATGATTGCTAGTGTCGACAGGAACGGAGGGTAAAGCATGAAGTGAAGGTGTGGTGACGTAATGCACAGCAAATGGTACTCACATTGCTCTTCTTGTGCTTGAAGTCTGGTGACTACGTAAGTGGGCTCCCAGGCGACTGGAGGTGCGTGTCCAGCCGGGTCGCGGCCTTTATATACCCGCGGACCCGCTGGACTTGGTGGTTGCCAGTTGTCACCAGATATTACTCACACCCTCGCCAACTGGCCCTTTTCATTTCCTCTTCATTTCGTATTTGGGCGGATATTTCACGAGGATTATATAAGTCGAAACGTTTGTAATTTGTCAAAGCAAGAAACAGAGAAGGGGGCCAAGCGAGGGTATTCCCTCTGAGGCTCAGTCCACTGTTCATAACGCTACCTTACTAACGCGGGAAATGGCGAATATGATATATATGTATTCACAGACATACGAGTATGTTTAAAAAAAACACACTGGCAACCACCACAAGCCCTTCGAACTGTTTCCCTCACTGTTGCTGTGGCATTCTGCAAACATTCATCCCCGCCACACTCTCTCTCTCTCTCTCTCTCTCTCTCTCTCTCTCTCTCTCTCTCTCTGTCTCTCTCTCTGTCTCTCTCTCTCTCTCTCTCTCTCTCTCTCTCTCTCTCTCTCTCTCTCTGTGCCAGGCCAAGCAAGAGGTCTACACAGTTAGACTTTTATCTGCCAGAGGGTTTCGAGCAAGACGTCTTCCGCCATAATAAACACAACAACAGGTTTTTGGGGTGTATGTGTGTGTTGTTCTGTCAGTCTGTCTGTCTGTTTCCACCAACTGTTCCTGCACTCGTGACACATCACTGCCTCCACCACCGTGGCACACACACACACACACACCCGTCACAATGTCTCCACGCCTCTCATGTAACCTAACCAACTCTAACCAAACCTAAGCCTTAACTTGAGCTACATTTCTCCCCTCTGTCGATGCAGTTTCTCCTCACCACTTCTTCTGACCTTAGCTAACCCTAACCTAACCTACTCTAACATAGCGATAGCCTAACCTAACCTAACCTAACCATAACCTAACCTACTCTAACATAGCGATAGCCTAACCTACTCTAACTTAACCAGAGCCTAACCTACTCTAACTTAACCACACCTAATCTTCTCTAACTTAACCATAGCCTAACCTACTCTAACCTAACCTAACCTAACCTACTCTAACTTAACCACACCTAATCTACTGTACTTAACAATATTCTAACCTGCTCTAACTTAACCATAACCTAATCTACTCTAACTTAACCAGAGCCTAACCTACTCTAACTTAACCACACCTAATCTTCTCTAACTTAACCAGAGCCTAACCTGCTCTAACTTAACCACACCTAATCTTCTCTAACTTAACCAGAGCCTAACCTACTCTATATTAACCACACCTAATCTTCTCTAACTTAACCAGAGCCTAACCTACTCTAACTTAACCATACCTAATCTACTCTAACTTAACCAGAGCCTAACCTACTCTAACTTAATCACACCTAATCTTCTCTAACTTCCCATAGCCTAACCGGCTCTAACTTACCACACCTAATCTTCTTCTAACTTAACCAGAGCCTAACCGACTCTAACTTAACCACACATAATCTTCTCTAACTTAACCAGAGCCAAACCTACTCTAACTTAACCACACCTAATCTACTCAACTTAACAATATTCAAACCTGCTCTAACTTAACCATAACCTAATCTACTGCAACGTAACCATAGCCTAATTTACTCTAACTTAACCATAGCCTTATCTACTCTAACTTAACCGTAGCCTAATCTACCTTAACCATAGCCTAACCTAACCTAGCCTAACCTAACCTAGCCTAACCTAGCCTAACCTAACCTAACCCAACCTAACCTAACCTAACCTAGCCTAACCTAACCTAACCTAACCTAGCCTAGCCTAACCTAACCTAACCTAACCTAACCTAGCCTAACCTAACCTAACCTAACCTAGCCTAGCCTAGCCTAACCTAACCTAACCTAACCTACCCTAACCTAACCTACCCTAACCTAACCTAGCCTAGCCTAACCTAACCTAACCTAACCTAGCCTAACCTAACCTAACCTACCCTAACCTAACCTAACCTAACCTAACCTACCCTAACCTAACCTAACCTAACCTAAGCTAGCCTAACCTAACCTAACCTAACCTAACCTACCCTAACCTGACCTAACCTACCCTAACCTAACCTAACCTAACCTAACCTACCCTAACCTAACCTAACCTAACCTAGCCTAAGCTAGCCTAACCTAACCTAACCTAACCTAACCTAACCTACCCTAACCTAACCTAACCTAACCTAACCTAACCTACCCTAACCTAACCTAGCCTAACCTAACCTAACCTAACCTAACCTACCCTAACCTAACCTAACCTAACCTACCCTAACCTAACCTAACCTACCCTAACCTAACCTAACCTAAGCTAGCCTAACCTAACCTAACCTAACCTACCCTAACCTAACCTAACCTAACCTACCCTAACCTAACCTAACCTAACCTAACCTACCCTAACCTAACCTAACCTAACCTAACCTAACCTATTCTAACAACAGCCAAATCTACTCTACCCAAGGGGTTCCCAAAATTGTGAATCTGTCGACCTTTTTTTTTTTTTTTTTTTTTTCCAAAAGAAGGAACAGAGAAGAGGTCCAGGTGAGGATATTCCCTCAAAGGCCCAGTCCTCTGTTCTTAACGCTACCTCGCTATCGCGGGAAATAGCGAATAGTATGAAAAAAAAAAAAAAAAAAAAAAAAATATATATATATATATATATATATATATATATATATATATATATATATATATATATATATATATTATCCCTGGGGGATAGGGGATTAAGAATACTTCCCACGTATTCCCTGCGTGTCGTAGAAGGCGACTAAAAGGGGAGGGAGCGGGGGTCTGGAAATCCTCCCCTCTCTTTTTTTTTTTTTTCCCCAAAAGAAGGAACAGAAGGGGGCCAGGTGAGGATATTCCAAAAAAGGCCCAGTCCTCTGTTCTTAACGCTACCTCGCTAACGCGGGAGATGGCGAATAGTTTAAAAGAAAAGAAGAAAAAAGATATATATATATATATATATATATATATATATATATATATATATATATATATATATATATATATATATATATATATATGGCGTCCTAGCTTCGTCTCTTCGATGTATATCAACTGAGTTATATTTCTCTATTGTGTCTCCCCAGATGATGTGATCATCACACGAAAGTGCACTTGGGAACTTATCGTGTTTCATTTCCCCGTGGTTTCGGTGCATTACACATGACAGCTAGAGACTGAGTGTGAACGAATGTGGCCTTTTTTGTCTTTTCCTAGCGCTACCACGCGCGCGGGGGGCGGGGGGAAGGTGTCATTTCATGTGTGGCGGGGTCACAGTTGAGAGACCATCCTCCCCCCATGGAAGGGTCTCTGCTAGTCGACCAGCGGGGGAGGTCTGCGGAAGACCTGCCCGCCTTGGCTGGTCCTCCAGCAGGCGTGGACTGACATGGTCTCTTGTTGCCGCCAGACTTTCACTTCCACAGGTCGACTTTTCCCCCCTCCTTCCTCCCACCTCCTGTACCTACCCTCCATCACCTCAGCATTGTCACCCAGTGAACTACCATCTCCATTAATCACCTACGGTAACTAATGACACCATTGAGGTCATCCATGGGGCACCACCATTATCAGAACCATTTGTATACCACTGTGGTAAATGGTGCCTCACACTTATCTACCATTGGCTAAGACGACTCTTTCTTATTGAGCGACCACTGCAATTCATCTTCCATTCTTTCTATTATACTAAGGAATCTTATCTTCGTTATAATGATCACATGTCAGGACCGGTTTTAAGTTTGACAAGACTTACGTCTAACATAGATCTACAAGAATTGATATGATATATGAGGATTTATTCCTCTAATTTGGGTATCACGTTTCCAGGATACAGTCTTTG
>NC_092263.1:10152042-10162042 GCF_036320965.1 Panulirus ornatus | reverse complement strand
GGGAGCCAACACGACCTCCCACCTCTCCATGTGCGACGCCATCTTGGCCCGTGTGTGTGTGTGTGTGTGTGTGTGTGTGTGTGTATGTGTGTGTGTGTGTGTGTGCGTAACCAGACACACCCCCCCACACACCAAACAGCCACGTAACACGGGGCGTCGTCGTGCACGACCTTCCTCCGTTTTCGCCAAGTTCAACTCCGTCGTGACGCAGGGGAGGAGGGAGGAGGAGGGAGGAGGGAGGAGGGAGGAGGAGGGAGGAAGAGGGAGGGAGGAGGAGGAGGAGGGAGGGAGGAGGGAGGAGGGAGGAGGAGGAGGAGGAGGGAGGAGGAGGAGGGAGGAGGGATGGTCGCCCTCCCTCCGTCCTAGAGCGACGCCGGCGGGGTCGTCCGTCCTCGTCGTCACACACACACGACACGTCTCAGTCGTCTCAGTCGTCGTCGCCCACCACCACCCGGCACGCGTGAGGCCAGCCGTCGTCCGGGAACGCCGTCGGCCCCGTTCGTATCCCGGGGAAACCCGTTGACGTATCCGGGATAGAGGAGGAGGGAGGGAGGGTGTGCGCTGCGTGGAAGACCGGTGATACTGTTCCTTCCACCACACCTCCTCCTCCTCCTCCCCCGGGGTTATGTTTTGTTATCAAGAACCCAGTCACATGCTGGCCTCATGACTACACCACGTCTAATATATATATATATATATATATATATATATATATATATATATATATATATATATATATATATATATATATATGGAGAGAATGAGGGAGGAAAGATTGACCAAGAGGATATATGTGTCGGAGGTGGAGGGAACAAGGAGAAGAGGGAGACCAAATTGGAGGTGGAAAGATGGAGTGAAAAAGATTTTGTGTGATCGGGGCCTGAACATGCAGGAGGGTGAAAGGAGGGCAAGGAATAGAGTGAATTGGATCGATGTGGTATACCGGGGTTGACGTGCTGTCAGTGGATTGAATCAAGGCATGTGAAGCGTCTGGGGTAAACCATGGAAAGCTGTGTAGGTATGTATATTTGCGTGTGTGGACGTATGTATATACATGTGTATGGGGGTGGGTTGGGCCATTTCTTTCGTCTGTTTCCTTGCGCTACCTCGCAAACGCGGGAGACAGCGACAAAAAAAAAAAAAAATATATATATATATATATATATATATATATTTTCCTGCGGGTCCATGCGGGAAAATGAAACACGAAAAGTTCCCAAGTGCACTTTCGTGTTATAATCACATCATCAGGGGACAAACGAGAAAGAAACATAAAGACAGTTGATATACAACGTAGCTTAGGACGTCATTTGGTAAACAAGTGACTATCCAAATGTAGGTTCGGTGCGTTCGAGTCTGACAACAAACGTATCATAAACTTATTATTATGTGAACAAGAAGGGGAACTGTTTACAAATTTTATCAACAATAAAGCTATCCAATTTGTACAGACCTTCACTAATATTTAGGTTATAATTATCTGTGTATCTAATAATAGATGATTCAATGATATTTCTCTTGGTAATAGAGTTAGTTAATAACTGAGATGGCATTACTCCAGTCAATACAATGATCATAGTTTTTAACATGATTAAACAAGGCATTTGATTCTTGTCCCGTTCTTATACTATATTTATGTTGCTTAAGTCTAACAGAAAGATCCTTACCAGTCTGACCAACATAAAATTTATCACAATTTCTACATGGCACTTTATAGATGCATCCAGGAGAATTTTCTGGTGAATTCCTGATTAAGATATTATTTATAGTATTATTGTTGATGAAGGCAACATTTACACTAAAGTAAAGTAAAATTATTATTAAAAGGGAGAACTAAAAGATTTCTGGTGTCAAGGGGAGGTTTGGGCTCAACTCTATAAAACGATTTCTTTGCTAATTTAAGGGATTTATCAGTGAAAGATCTAGGGTACTTTAACTTAGATCCAATAGAATATATCTTCTCAAACTCATCATCAATAAACTCTGGACTGCAAATACGTAATGCCCTAAGAAACATAGACTGAAATGACGATAATTTAACTCTTGTCATGTTGAGATGAGTAATAATGGATATATGACCATACATTGGTGGGTTTTCTGTATATGCTAAACTTAATTTTGCTTCCAGCCTCACGGGTCGTGCACTAGAAGAGTCGTACCATCGTGCTTAAGGGCCGTGCTGTTGTGTTCAAAGGTCGTACCGTCTCGCGTGTCAGTGTCGTACCGTCGTGCTCAAGGGTCGTACCGTCGCGTGTCAGTGTCGTACCGTCGTGCTCAAGGGTCGTACCGTCGTGTTCAAAGGTCGTACCGTCGCGTGTCAGTGTCGTACCGTCGTGCTCAAGGGTCGTACCGTCGTGTTCAAGGGTCGTACCGTCGTGTTCAAGGGTCGTACCGTCGTGCTCAAGGGTCGTACCGTCGTGCTCAATGGTCGTACCGTCGTGTTCAAGGGTCGTACCGTCGTGCTCAATGGTCGTACCGTCGTGTTCAAGGGTCGTACTGTCGTGTTCAAGGGTCGTTCCGTCGTGCTCAAGGGTCGCACAGTCGTGCTGAACACAATTGTACTTAAACCAATACTTCCAGCAACCACAACTGCCAACCAACAACCTTCCAGCAACCACAACTGCCAACCAACAACCTTCCAGCAACCACAACTGCCAACCAACAACCTTCCAGCAACCACAACTGCCAACCAACAACCTTCCAGCAACCACAACTGCCAACCAACAACCTTCCAGCAACCACAACTGCCAACCAACAACCTTCCAGCAACCACAACTGCCAACCAACAACCTTCCAGCAACCACAACTGCCAACCAACAACCTTCCAGCAACCACAACTGCCAACCAACAACCTTCCAGCAACCACAACTGCCAACCAACAACCTTCCAGCAACCACAACTGCCAACCAACAACCTTCCAGCAACCACAACTGCCAACCAACAACCTTCCAGCAACCACAACTGCCAACCAACAACCTTCCAGAACACATAAAAGTTTTCCTCGTGTGAAGGTCAACCCCTGTATAAGGTCAACCCCTGTATAAGGCCAACCCCTGTATAAGGTCAACCCCTGTATAAGGTCAACCCCTGTATAAGGTCAACCCCTGTATAAGGTCAACCCCGGTATAAGGTCAACCCCTGTATAAGGTCAACCCCTGTATAAGGTCAACCCCTGTATAAGGTCAACCCCTGTATAAGGCCAACCCCTGTATAAGGTCAACCCCTGTATAAGGTCAACCCCGGTATAAGGCCAACCCCTGTATAAGGCCAACCCCTGTATAAGGTCAACCCCTGTATAAGGTCAACCCCTGTATAAGGTCAACCCCTGTATAAGGTCAACCCCTGTATAAGGTCAACCCCGGTATAAGGTCAACCCCTGTATAAGGCCAACCCCTGTATAAGGTCAACCCCTGTATAAGGTCAACCCCTGTATAAGGCCAACCCCTGTATAAGGTCAACCCCTGTATAAGGTCAACCCCTGTATAAGGTCAACCCCTGTATAAGGCCAACCCCTGTATAAGGTCAACCCCTGTATAAGGTCAACCCCTGTATAAGGTCAACCCCGGTATAAGGCCAACCCCTGTATAAGGTCAACCCCTGTATAAGGCCAACCCCTGTATAAGGTCAACCCCTGTATAAGGTCAACCCCTGTATAAGGTCAACCCCTGTACAAGGTCAACCCCTGTATAAGGTCAACCTCTGTATAAGGCCAACCCCTGTATAAGGCCAACCTCTGTATAAGGTCAACCCCTGTATAAGGTCAACCCCTGTATAAGGTCAACCCCTGTATAAGGTCAACCCCTGTATAAGGTCAACCCCTGTATAAGGTCAACCCCGGTATAAGGCCAACCCCTGTATAAGGTCAACCCCTGTATAAGGTCAACCCCTGTATAAGGTCAACCCCTGTATAAGGTCAACCCCGGTATAAGGCCAACCCCTGTATAAGGCCAACCCCTGTATAAGGCCAACCCCTGTATAAGGTCAACCCCTGTACAAGGTCAACCTCTGTATAAGGCCAACCCCAGTATAAGGTCAACCCCGGTATAAGGTCTTACCTGACCTTACCTCCACCCCCCCTACCATACATGTACACACGGAACAAAAATTATCTTACCACCCACCACAAACATTCTGGACGAAAGAATATGACACGACGGACGAAGGCCAGTGAGAAATGGTCACGGGGGTGGTCTGGCCTCGTACCAACCCGCCTCCCTATTTCCATGATATTGTAACATATATATCAACTGGTGTGGCGAAAGTTACTTACTCACTCACTCACTGACATAGTCTCTCTCAGAAATGTTAAACTGATTTCACATTTCTTTTTTTTTTTCTTTTCCTTTGTTCTTTTTTTTTTTTTTTTACTGGGTTTACACATCGGTGGGTCGTCCACCGCTGACCCGAGGTAAACACCAACCTCAACGATCCATTCGAAACGCATCGGCCGCCTCCACCACCCGGGTGTAAACAAGTGTTTACCGTGACCACGTGTGTTTGTGTGTGTGTGTGTGTGTGTGTGGGCGACCCTGAGTGGGCCAGTTACACTATAGTTCAAGGATGGATGCAACCCCACCACCACACCCCGGCCTTAATAATCCGGGTTGTCCTACAGCTAGAGCTGGGTGTGGGGGTGTGTGGGGGTGTGGGGGTGTGTGTGGGTAGGTGTGTGGGTGTGTGTGGGTAGGTGTGTGGGTGTGTGTGGGTAGGTGTGGGTAGGTGTGGGGGTGTGGGTAGGTGTGGGTAGGTGTGGGGGTGTGTGGGGGTGTGGGGTGTGGGTAGGTGTGGGGGTGTGTGGGTGTGTTGGGGTGTGGGTAGGTGTGGGGGTGTGTGGGTGTGGGGGTGTGGGGGTGTGTGGGTGTGTGGGGGTGTGGGTAGGTGTGGGGGTGTGTGGGTGTGAGGGTGTGGGTAGGTGTGGGTGTGGGTAGGTGTGGGTAGGTGTGGGGGATAAATATATATGTTATATGGGTCAGGTTCATCACACGTAGGAACAGGTCATGAGGGGTCACACACACACACACACACACACACACACACACACACACACACACACACACACACATACACACACACACACATACACACACACACACATACACACACACACACACATACACACACCCCAGACCAGCTAGGTGTACATCGTGGTGGTGAAGGCTCAAACACACACACATACACACACACATACACACACATACACATACACACACACATACACACACATACACATACACACACACATACACACACCCCAGACCAGCTAGGTGTACATCGTGGTGGTGAAGGCTCAAACACACACACATACACACACACATACACACACATACACATACACACACACATACACACACATACACATACACACACACATACACACACCCCAGACCAGCTAGGTGTACATCGTGGTGGTGAAGGCTCAAACACACACACATACACACACACATACACACACATACACATACACACACACATACACACACATACACATACACACACACATACACACACCCCAGACCAGCTAGGTGTACATCGTGGTGGTGAAGGCTCAAACACACACACATACACACACACATACACAAACACACACACACATACACACACACATACACACACCCCAGACCAGCTAGGTGTACATTGTGGTGGTGAGGGGGTCACACACTAGCGGGGGGGGGGGAGGGAGGTGGACACCATAAGCTGTCATTCTTCTTGTGACCTCCGTCCACCACGTCGCTCCTGCTGGCTTGCTCCTCCTCCTCCTCTCGCTCGTCGCTCCTGCTGGCTTGCTTGCTCCTCCTCCTCCTCTCGCACGTCGCTCCTGCTGGCTTGCTTGCTTGCTCCTCCTCTCGCACGTCGCTCCTGCTGGCTTGCTCCTCCTCCTCCTCTCGCACGTCGCTCCTGCTGGCTTGCTCCTCCTCCTCCTCTCGCTCGTCGCTCCTGCTTGCTTGCTTGCTCCTCCTCTCGCTCGTCGCTCCTGCTTGCTTGCTTGCTCCTCCTCTCGCACGTCGCTCCTGCTTGCTTGCTTGCTTGCTCCTCCTCTCGCACGTCGCTCCTGCTTACTTGCTCCTCCTCCTCTCGCACGTCGCTCCTGCTTGCTTGCTTGCTCCTCCTCTCGCACGTCGCTCCTGCTTGCTGGCTTGCTTGCTCCTCCTCTCGCACGTCGCTCCTGCTTACTTGCTCCTCCTCTCGCACGTCGCTCCTGCTTGCTTGCTTGCTCCTCCTCTCGCTCGTCGCTCCTGCTTGCTTGCTTGCTCCTCCTCTCGCTCGTCGCTCCTGCTGGCTTGCAGCTCCTCCTCCTCTCGCTCGTCGCTCCTGCTTGCTTGCTTGCTCCTCCTCTCGCACGTCGCTCCTGCTTGCTTGCTTGCTCCTCCTCTCGCTCGTCGCTCCTGCTGGCTTGCTGCTTCTCCTCTCGCTCGTCGCTCCTGCTGGCTTGCTGCTCCTCCTCTCGCTCGTCGCTCCTGCTGGCTTGCTTGCTCCTCCTCTCGCTCGTCGCTCCTGCTTGCTTGCTTGCTTGCTCCTCCTCTCGCTCGTCGCTCCTGCTTGCTTGCTCCTCCTCTCGCTCGTCGCTCCTGCTTGCTTGCTTGCTCCTCCTCTCGCTCGTCGCTCCTGCTTGCTTGCTTGCTCCTCCTCCTCCTCTCGCTCGTCGCTCCTGCTTGCTTGCTCCTCCTCTCGCTCGTCGCTCCTGCTTGCTTGCTTGCTCCTCCTCCTCCTCTCGCTCGTCGCTCCTGCTTGCTTGCTCCTCCTCTCGCTCGTTGCTCCTGCTGGCTTGCTTGCTCCTCCTCCTCTCGCACGTCGCTCCTGCTTGCTTGCTCCTCCTCTCGCTCGTCGCTCCTGCTTGCTTGCTTGCTCCTCCTCTCGCTCGTCGCTCCTGCTTGCTTGCTTGCTTGCTCCTCCTCTCGCTCGTCGCTCCTGCTTGCTTGCTTGCTCCTCCTCTCGCTCGTCGCTCCTGCTTGCTTGCTTGCTCCTCCTCCTCCTCTCGCTCGTCGCTCCTGCTTGCTTGCTTGCTCCTCCTCTCGCTCGTCGCTCCTGCTTGCTTGCTTGCTCCTCCTCTCGCTCGTCGCTCCTGCTTGCTTGCTCCTCCTCTCGCTCGTCGCTCCTGCTTGCTTGCTTGCTTGCTCCTCCTCTCGCTCGTCGCTCCTGCTGGCTTGCTTGCTCCTCCTCTCGCTCGTCGGTCCTGCTTGCTTGCTTGCTTGCTCCTCCTCTCGCTCGTCGCTCCTGCTTGCTTGCTCCTCCTCTCGCTCGTCGCTCCTGCTTGCTTGCTCCTCCTCTCGCTCGTCGCTCCTGCTTGCTTGCTTGCTCCTCCTCTCGCTCGTCGGTCCTGCTTGCTTGCTTGCTCCTCCTCTCGCTCGTCGCTCCTGCTTGCTTGCTCCTCCTCTCGCTCGTCGCTCCTGCTTGCTTGCTTGCTCCTCCTCCTCCTCTCGCTCGTCGCTCCTGCTTGCTTGCTTGCTCCTCCTCTCGCTCGTCGGTCCTGCTTGCTTGCTTGCTCCTCCTCTCGCTCGTCGCTCCTGCTTGCTTGCTCCTCCTCTCGCTCGTCGCTCCTGCTTGCTTGCTTGCTCCTCCTCTCGCTCGTCGGTCCTGCTTGCTTGCTTGCTCCTCCTCTCGCTCGTCGCTCCTGCTGGCTTGCTTGCTCCTCCTCTCGCTCGTCGGTCCTGCTTGCTTGCTTGCTTGCTCCTCCTCTCGCTCGTCGCTCCTGCTTGCTTGCTCCTCCTCTCGCTCGTCGCTCCTGCTTGCTTGCTCCTCCTCTCGCTCGTCGCTCCTGCTTGCTTGCTCCTCCTCTCGCCTGTTGCTCCTGCTGGCTTGCTTGCTCCTCCTCCTCTCGCACGTCGCTCCTGCTTGCTTGCTCCTTCTCTCGCTCGTCGCTCCTGCTTGCTTGCTTGCTCCTCCTCCTCCTCTCGCTCGTCGCTCCTGCTTGCTTGCTTGCTCCTCCTCCTCCTCTCGCTCGTCGCTCCTGCTTGCTTGCTTGCTCCTCCTCTCGCTCGTCGCTCCTGCTGGCTTGCTGCTCCTCCTCTCGCACGTCGCTCCTGCTTGCTTGCTCCTCCTCCTCCTCTCGCTCGTCGCTCCTGCTTGCTTGCTTGCTCCTCCTCCTCCTCTCGCTCGTCGCTCCTGCTTGCTTGCTCCTCCTCCTCCTCTCGCTCGTTGCTCCTGCTGGCTTACTTGCTCCTCCTCCTCTCGCACGTCGCTCCTGCTTGCTTGCTCCTCCTCCTCCTCTCGCACGTCGCTCCTGCTTACTTGCTCCTCCTCCTCTCGCACGTCGCTCCTGCTGGCTTGCTTGCTCCTCCTCCTCCTCTCGCACGTCGCTCCTGCTTGCTGGCTTGCTTGCTCCTCCTCTCGCTCGTCCATCGTAAGTGTGTCTGGACGCCACACCACAGGGGTCCTCCCTCAAGGTGGTGTGACCCTTGATGACACAGGGTCACACGGAGGAGGGAAGAGGAGGAGGAGGAGGCGATGTCGTGAGTGAGTGACCTCCATCTTCACTCTCTCTCTCTCTCTCTCTCTCTCTCTCTCTCTCTCTCTCTCTCTCTCTCTCTCTCTCTCTCCATCCAGGTGAAAGCTAGACCTCCCCTAACTTAAAAGGTCGACTTGGGAAGGAAGGAAGGAGGGAAGGACACGGAGGGGAAGAGGGGGGTGTTAGTGATGGTGGGAGGGGAGGGAGGAAGGGTTCCCCTCTTCCCCCTCCCCCTTCTCCCCTCCCCCCATGGAAAACAGGTCAGCTCAAGGGGAAATCCTGCGCCAGCAAATGCCTACACCAGGCCACGTGCATCATTGTCTACCTCCATCACTGTGTTTGTCTACCTCCATCACTGTGTTTGTCTACCTCCATCACTGTGTTTGTCTACCTCCATCACTGCGTTTGTCTACCTCCATCACTGTGTTTGTCTACCTCCATCACTGTGTTTGTCTACCTCCATCACTGTGTTTGTCTACCTCCATCACTGTGTTTGTCTACCTCCATCACTGTGTTTGTCTACCTCCATCACTGTGTTTGTCTATCTCCATCACTGTGTTTGTCTACCTCCATCACTGTGTTTGTCTACCTCCATCACTGCGTTTGTCTACCTCCATCACTGTGTTTATCTACCTCCATCACTGTGTTTATCTACCTCCATCACTGTGTTTATCTACCTCCATCACTGTGTTTATCTATCTCCATCACTGTGTTTATCTACCTCCATCACTGCGTTTGTCTACCTCCATCACTGCGTTTGTCTACCTCCATCACTGTGTTTATCTACCTCCATCACTGCGTTTGTCTACCTCCATCACTGTGTTTATCTATGCTATTAACATAGCCTTAGACGTCCACTTTCTCTTGCGCCCTTATCCCCATAACAATGTCATATATATATATATATATATATATATATATATATATATATATATATATATATTTTATTTTCTTTTTTTTTATTATACTTTGTCGCTGTCTCCCGCGCTTGCGAGGTAGCGCAAGGAAACAGACGAAAGAAATGGCCCAACCCACCCCCATACACATGTATATACATACGTCCACACACGCAAATATACATACCTACACAGCTTTCCATGGTTTACCCCAGACGCTTCACATGCCTTGATTCAATCCACTGACAGCACGTATATATATATATTCCTATGAGTCCACTGGGGAAAATGAAACACATTTAAGTTCCCGAGTGCACTTTCGTGTAATAATCACATCCTCAGGGGAGACTCATAGGAATATCTTGATCACGCGCAAAAGTGTGATCCTTTCCAATATATATATATATATATATATATATATATATATATATATATATATATATATATATATATATATATATATATATATAAGAGTCCACAAGTAGGGAGTGTACAGGTAAAACCACAGGGGAAACGGTAAATACGAACCGTCCAGAACTTTCGCACAATTTCGCACAATGACTCGATCGTGATGTTAATCATACGAAAGCGTTTGACACTTGGCATTTTCCCTTTCCTTGAACCTCTACCTGCACACACACACACACACACACACACACAC
>NC_092263.1:10142042-10144542 GCF_036320965.1 Panulirus ornatus | reverse complement strand
ATGGTAGTTCAACCCATTAACCAGTGGTATGGTAGTTCAACCCATTAACCAGTGGTATGGTAGTTCAACCCATTAACCAGTGGTATGGTAGTTCAACCCATTAACCAGTGGTATGGTAGTTCAACCCATTAACCAGTGGTATGGTAGTTCAACCCATTAACCAGTGGTATGGTAGTTCAACCCATTCACCAGTGGTATGGTAGTTCAACCCATTAACCAGTGGTAGGGTAGTTCAACCCATTAACCAGTGGTATGGTAGTTCAAGCCATTAACCAGTGGTATGGTAGTTCAAGCCATTAACCAGTGGTATGGTAGTTCAAGCCATTAACCAGTGGTATGGTAGTTCAACCCATTAACCAGTGGTATGGTAGTTCAAGCCATTAACCAGTGGTATGGTAGTTCAAGCCATTAACCAGTGGTAGGGTAGTTCAAGCCATTAACCAGTGGTATGGTAGTTCAAGCCATTAACCAGTGGTATGGTAGTTCAAGCCATTAACCAGTGGTAGGTGGTAGTTCAAGCCATTAACCAGATGAAGGCTGGCGACACTGACCCAGTCAACAACTACCGACATTATAATCCAGTCACGTCATCCCCTGACCTTGATCTGTGTACGAGGCTTAACCCTGGGGGAGCGGGGGGGTCCAGACTTCCCCAGTGGGAGAGGACATCAGCCTTACACGTCACCCCAGGGGGAGGGGGGTCCAGACTTCCCCAGTGGGGGAGGACATCAGCCTTACACGTCACCCCAGGGGGGGAGGCGGCGGGGGGGTGTGTCCAGACTTCCCCAGTGGGAGAGGACGCCAGCCTTACACGTCACCCCAGGGGGAGCGGGGTCCAGACTTCCCCAGTGGGCGTGGTCGCCAGCCTTACACGTCACCCCAGGGGGAGCGGGGGGGTCCAGACTTCCCCAGTGGGGGAGGACGCCAGCCTTACACGTCACCCCAGGGGGAGCGGGGTCCAGACTTCCCCAGTGGGCGTGGTCGCCAGCCTTACACGTCACCCCAGGGGGAGCGGGGGGGGTCCAGACTTCCCCAGTGGGGGAGGACGCCAGCCTTACACGTCACCCCAGGGGGAGCGGGGTCCAGACTTCCCCAGTGGGGGAGGATGCCAGCCTTACACGTCACCCCAGGGGGAGCGGGGGGTCCAGACTTCCCCAGTGGGGGAGGACGCCAGCCTTACACGTCACCCCAGGGGGAGCGGGGGTCCAGATTTCCCCAGTGGGGGAGGACGCCAGCCTTACACGTCACCCCAGCGGGAGCGGGGGGTCCAGACTTCCCCAGTGGGGGAGGACGCCAGCCTTACACGTCACCCCAGGGGGAGCGGGGTGTGTCCAGACTTCCCCAGTGGGGGAGGACGCCAGCCTTACACGTCACCCCAGGGGGAGCGGGGTCCAGACTTCCCCAGTGGGGGAGGACGCCAGCCTTACACGTCACCCCAGGGGGAGCGGGGTCCAGACTTCCCCAGTGGGGGAGGACGCCAGCCTTACACGTCACCCCAGGGGAAGCGGGGTCCAGACTTCCCCAGTGGGAGAGGACACCAGCCTTACACGTCACCCCAGGGGGAGCGGGGTCCAGACTTCCCCAGTGGGGGAGGACACCAGCCTTACACGTCACCCCAGGGGGAGCGGGGGGTCCAGACTTCCCCAGTGGGCGTGGACGCCAGCCTTACACGTCACCCCAGGGGGAGCGGGGTGTGTCCAGACTTCCCCAGTGGGGGAGGACGCCAACCTTACACGTCACCCCAGGGGGGGAAGGGGGGTGGGGGGGGTCCAGACTTCCCCAGTGGGCGCGGACACCAGCCTTAGACGTCACCCCAGGGGGGGAGGCGGGGCGGGGGGGTGTCCAGACTTCCCCAGTGGGGGTGGACACCAGCCTTACACGTCACCCCAGGGGGAGCGGGGGAGGGAGTCCAGACTTCCCCAGTGGGCGTGGACGCCAGCCTTACACGTCACCCCAGGGGGGAGCGGGGTCCAGACTTCCCCAGTGGGGGAGGACGCCAGCCTTACACGTCACCCCAGGGGGGAGCGGGGTCCAGACTTCCCCAGTGGGGGAGGACGCCAGCCTTACACGTCGCCCCAGGGGGAGCGGGGGGTCCAGACTTCCCCAGTGGGGGAGGACGCCAGCCTTACACGTCACCCCAGGGGGGAGCGGGGTCCAGACTTCCCCAGTGGGGGAGGACGCCAGCCTTACACGTCACCCCAGGGGGGAGCGGGGGTCCAGACTTCCCCAGTGGGGGAGGACGCCAGCCTTACACGTCACCCCAGGGGGAGCGGGGTTCAGACTTCCCCAGTGGGGGAGGACGCCAGCCTTACACGTCACCCCAGGGGGAGCGGGGGTCCAGACTTCCCCAGTGGGGGAGGACGCCAGCCTTACACGTCACCCCAGGGGGAGCGGGGGTCCAGACTTCCCCAGTGGGAGAGGACACCAGCCTTACACGTCACCCCAGGGGGAGCGGGGTCCAGACTTCCCCAGTGGGGGAGGACGCCAGCCTTACACGTCA
>NC_092263.1:10122042-10137042 GCF_036320965.1 Panulirus ornatus | reverse complement strand
AACCTGGCGATATTTGGAGGTCGAAACCTTTAAACATAACAACCTGGCGATATCTGGAGGTCGAAACCTTTAAGTATAACAGAAAGGCGATATTTGGAGGTCGAAACCTCTAAGTGTAACACGCTGGCGATATTTGGAGGTCGAAACCTTTAAATATAACAACCTGGCGATATTTGGAGGTCGAAACCTTTAAATATAACAACCTGGCGATATTTCGAGGTCGAAACCTTAAGTATACTTAACAGGGAAGCGATATTTGGAGGCGACGATACATCAAACTCAGACCCTCACCTACGACCCCCTAGCGATGGTCAAAGACGGCATTTAAAAACCCATCACCTGAGAGCGAGGGTGATGGTGGTGATGGGGAAGGCCGGGTAGGGCAAAAACTGAGGCAGGTTGTGTGTGAGAGAGGGAGAGAGAGAGAGAGAGAGAGAGAGAGAGAGAGAGAGAGAGAGAGAGAGAGAGAGAGAGAGAGAGACACCAGCCAGCCAGGCGGGCGAGCGGGCGATATATGGGGCAAGGTGAGGCGCTTTCACCCTACCAGGCAAGCACGAAACCCACCTACCTACCTACCTGGCTCACTCCTCACCACACACACACACATACACATACACAAACATATATACATATATATATATATATATATATATATATATATATATATATATATATATATATATATATATATATATATATATATGACATTTCTTGGTATGATCATTACACGAAACTGCACTTGTGAACGTATGGTGTTTCATTTGCCTCTGGTAAGAAAGGAAGATATATATATATATATATATATATATATATATATATATATATATATATATATATATATATATATATATATATATTTAGTTACAAATCATCTTTCTTATATTCTCACTTTCTCAGTATCATTGTACCGGTAAGGTAAACGCTCAAACACCAGTTCTCCAAACCTCTTTCCATTCCATTCCAATCAAGCTCTCGCCTTCACACAGGCATCATCAGGAAACTACAAAGAAATCAAAATAAAAGAGAAATATCCCGCGTCCCAAAACCTGGATATGATATATACAAAGCAAAGACAATATCAACAAACACAGCAGATAACAGTAAGGGTAAATATAAAATGCAATACATGTTTACACCATCATGAAAGCCAGTATGAGGTAATACAGTATAAATACACGATATGGAAACAGAAATACAGCAAAAACTTAGTTTCTGAAATACAGGAAAACTTAAAAACAGTTTTTTGTATTTAATTTGTAACTCATACTAGCCTTCGTGATTTTGTGATGTTGTCTAGCAGCATTCGGTGTTGTTGACAAACATTGATGTGTTATTTACAGAGGTGTTGACCGTGTGTGTTTCTAATATAGAGATAAGGTGTTTACGTTCCACATTTCATATCCAAGTTTTGTGACTACCAAGGTGTATATAACCAGTGTGTGTGTGTGTCATCACCTGACACGTACAGTGTGACTGGTGAATTACATCCCGGTACACCAGTACACACAAGACCAGTACACACGACTAGTGCACCAGTACACACAAGACCAGTACACACACTAGTACACCAGGACACACAATACTAGTACACACAACTTGTACACCAGTACACACAAGACCAGTACACACGACTAGTGCACCAGTACACACAAGACCAGTACACACACTAGTACACCAGTACACACAATACTAGTACACACAACTTGTACACCAGTACACACAAGACCAGTACACAGAAGACTAGTACACACAAGACCAGTACACAGAAGACTAGTACACCAGTACACACAAGACCAGTACACACACGACTAGCATACCAGTACACCAGTACACACAAGACTAGTACACCAGTACACACTAGTACACCAGTACACACAAGACCAGTACACACACGACTAGCATACCAGTACACCAGTACACGCAACACTAGTACACCAGTACACACAGGACCAGTACACAGAAGACTAGTACACCAGTACACACAGGACCAGTACACAGAAGACTAGTACACCAGTACACACAGGACCAGTACACACGTCACACAGCCTACCTCAGGTCCACTTAGCTTAAATCAGGCAGTAACGCACAGACGGGTGGAGAACCTTCCATAAACCAGTGTGTTTCACTTGTGGTTTATGATAAATGTTTTATTCTAATACTAGTGGGGTGGGGGGAGTAAATGGGGGGGAGTAAATGGGGGGGAGTAAATGGGGAGGAGTAAAGGGGGGAGTAAATGGGGAGGAGTAAACAGGGGGGAGTAAATGGGGAGGAGTAAATGGGGGGAGTAAATGGGGGGAGTAAACAGGGGGAGTAAATGGGGGGAGTAAATGGGGAGGAGTAAATGGGGGGAGTAAATGGGGAGGAGTAAATGAGGGAGTAAATGGGGAGGAGTAAAGGGGGGAGTAAATGTGAGGAGTAAATGGGGAGGAGTAAATGGGAGGAGTAAAGGGGGGAGTAAATGGGGAGGAGTAAATGGGGGGAGTAAATGGGGAGGAGTAAATGGGGGGGAGTAAATGGGGAGGAGTAAATGGGGAGGAGTAAATGGGGGAGTAAATGGGGAGGAGTAAAGGGGGGAAGTAAATGGGGGGAGTAAACAGGGGGGGAGTAAATGGGGAGGAGTAAATGGGGGAGGAGTAAAGGGGGGAAGTAAATGGGGAGGAGTAAATGGGGGAGTAAATGGGGGAGTAAATGGGGAGGAGTAAATGGGGGAGTAAATGGGGGAGTAAATGGGGAGGAGTAAAGGGGGGAAGTAAATGGGGGGAGTAAACAGGGGGGAGTAAATGGGGAGGAGTAAATGGGGGGAGTAAATGGGGAGGAGTAAATGGGGGGAGGTACATGGGTTATGTGGAGGAGCCCAACATATGATGAGGTGCACAACTCCTCCCCTCCTCCATATGTGGGGTACGACGCTATGTTCCTGTACCGTCGCCCAGGGCAATGTACCGCGCCCTTCTGCGCCTGCGTGTCCCCCCCCCCATCCGCCCGCGCCCTTCTGCGCCTGCGTGTCCCCCCCATCCGTGCCCTTCTGCGCCTGCGTGTCCCCCCCCCATCCGCCCGCGCCCTTCTGCGCCTGCGTGTCCCCCCCCATCCATCCGTGCCCTTCTGCGCCTGCGTGTCCCCCCCATCCGCGCCCTTCTGCGCCTGCGTGTCCACCCCATCCGTGCCCTTCTGCGCGGGATGGAACAGCCCAGCGGGACACGACGCGTCCCAGGGTAGTAATGGTACAACGACACACACACACACACACACACACGTCGCGCGCATGCGCACGGCCTGAGGTAGAGCGGAAGGCTGGGGGGTGTGTGAACCTCTGACACTGCTACTGAACGGAGAGTTAATAACCCCCCCACACACCCCCTCCCTCGACACTGACATGGTCCAGGGGGGAGGGAAGGGGGGGGTAAGACTCCCTTCCTGCTGGAGGAGGAGGAGGAGGAGGAGGTGAAGGCCACAGCGGCGGCCCAGGAAGTCTGCCACGTCCTCTGGGCAAAGATTGGAACGCCCTTCTCTCTCTCTTCCTGACTACGTGCGCACCATCCTCAAAGACGTGCGCGCGCGCGCGCGCACGTGTGTGTGTGTGTGTGTGTGTGTGTGTGTGTGTGTGTGTGTGTGTGTGTGAGGATGGGAGGCGGCGCAGGAGTGAAAGTTGGGTGTGGGTTCGAGTCCTGACCCCCCCCCCCCCAGGGCAGGGGGGTCCTACCTGGTCTGGCCGGGGGTGGAGGTCAGGGCCAACTGTGGTCTTCCACAGAGACCCCCCCATCCACACCCCCACACACACACCACATCCCACACCCCCACACACACCCCACATCCCACACCCCCACACACACCCCACATCCCACACCCCCACACACACCCCACATCCCACACCCCCACACACATCCCACATCCCACACCCCCCCACACACACACACACCCCCACACACACCCCACATCCCACACCCCCACACACACCCCACATCCCACACCCCCACACACACACACACACACCCCCACACACACCCCACACCACACCCCCACACACATCCCACACCCCCATGTCCACCCACCCCCACCCACACCCCCATGTCCGCCCCCCCCCCCCCCCCCCCGCGCGGGACGGTGTGAGGAGGTGACACACGTGTCGTGACCTGCCCCTCCAAGAGGGGAGGGGAGGGAAGGAGGGGGGGGGGAAGGGAGGTGGAGGAGGGGACAGCAGCTGCTGTACCTCAGTACCCCCCCTCCCCCCCCTCCTCTCTCTCTCTCAGTACAGCTGGACGTTCCAGCGGTCCCCCCCCCCCCCCCCTCCATCTTGGTCCTCAGTCAGTAGTCTTCCATCACCAGCCACGACTCGAACCCAACCTAACCCCTCTTTTCCCCCTCCCCCCCACCCCACCCCATGACCCCCCTCCCCCCTCCCCTTCTCCATAAACCTCCTCCTACCATTGTCTCGGACCACATCTCTCAAGACCACCTCCCTCCTGGTGGTCCGTCCCTTCCACGGGCCACCCAACGGGTCCATGGCCTGTCTGACCCTACCCCCCTTCCCCCCTACCCCCCAGGAGGGGGTGTTCCCTTCTCCTGCTGGTGCGAAAGGAGGGAAGGGAGCCCTCCGTACACCCTCCCCCCCACCCTACCCTCCTACGACACCCAGACGTGTGTACCCCCCTTCCCCACCCTGACCTCTGACCCTCCCCCACCCTGACCTCTGACCCTCCCGCCTCCATCACCAGATCTTAATGGTCATGTGTGTGTGAGGCTGGTGTGTGGCCAGAGAACCTTGTCACACTCTCACGTTACGGTGGTGTCTCTCCTACGCTGGGCACACGTGGTAACACCTGTTACGCTGTGTTACAGGTCGTGTGTGTGTGTGTGTGTGTGTGTGTGTGTGTGTGTGTGTGTGTGTGTGTATGTGTGTGTGTGTGTGTGTGTGTGTGTGTGTGTGTGGTGTGTGTGTGTGTGTGTGTGTGTGTGTGTGGTGTGTGTGTGTGGTGTGTGTGTGTGTGTGGTGTGTGTGTGTGTGTGTGTGTGTGTGTATGTGTGTGTGTGTATGTGTGTGTGTGTGTGTGTATGTGTGTATGTGTGTGTGTGGTGTCTGTGTTTGTGTCTGTGTTTGTGTTTGTGTGTGTGTGTGTGTGTTTGTGTGTGTGTGTGTGTGTGTGTGTGTGTGGTGTCTGTGTTTGTGTGTGTGTGTGTGTGTGTATGTGTGTCTGTGTGTATGTGTGTGTGTATGTGTGTGTGTGTGTGGTGTGTGTGTGTGTGTGTGTGTGTGTGTGTGTGTGTGTGTGTGTGTGTGTGTGTGTGTGTGGTGTCTGTTTCTTTCCCTACACGTCTAAGCTTTCGCACTCTTTCCCTTCTCATTTCTTCCCTAGCGTTTACCACCTGACCCTTTTTTCCACAAGTTTGTACTTTCTCTTATTTTCTTTCGAATGGAAAAGTCTTTTCTCCATCTCGTATCTGTAATCATCAGTCGTTTAATCCCCTTCTCGTGTTCATTAAAGGTTGTCTAGTATTATTCAGCATAGAAAATAAAAGCAATATTCCCACACTGGCAGGTAAGTATTGGTATATGTGCCATCCTGGGTTAAAGAAAATGGTCAGCACGTTCACTGTGTATGGAGAGACAACCTGTGACCCCTTCCTCGTTCACTCACTGGGTCGTTCCCGAGTTCATGAACCCTTCTCATTGGTTATTCATGTTTGACCCCTGACTGTGTTGACTCAGGGGGAACACGTTTCCTTGACACTCACAATTTGCATTTGTTGGATCACTGAAGGGCTTCCCTGGCAGGCACACGTCACAATGGGGGGGTGGTGTTCATCCTGGTCGTCTGGGGGGGGTGTTCATCCTGGCCGTCTGGGGGGGGTGTTCATCCTGGTCGTCTGGGGGCGGGGGTGTTCATCCTGGTTGTCTGGGGGGGTGTTCATCCTGGTCGTCTGGGGGTGGGGGTGTTCATCCTGGTCGTCTGGGGGCGGTGTTCATCCTGGCCGTCTGGGGGGGGTGTTCATCCTGGTCGTCTGGGGTGGTGTTCATCCTGGTCGTCTGGGGGCGGGGGTGTTCATCCTGGTCGTCTGGGGGCGGGGGTGTTCATCCTGGTCGTCTGGGGGTGGTGTTCATCCTGGTCGTCTGGGGGCGGGGTGTTCATCCTGGTCGTCTGGGGGTGGTGTTCATCCTGGTCGTCTGGGGGCGGGGGTGTTCATCCTGGTCGTCTGGGGGCGGGGGTGTTCATCCTGGTCGTCTGGGGGAGGGGGTGTTCATCCTGGTCGTCTGGGGGAGGGGGTGTTCATCCTGGTCGTCTGGGGGTGGTGTTCATCCTGGTCGTCTGGGAGCGGGGGTGTTCATCCTGGTCGTCTGGGGGCGGGGGTGTTCATCCTGGTCGTCTGGGGGCGGGGGTGTTCATCCTGGTCGTCTGGGGGCGGGGGTGTTCATCCTGGTCGTCTGGGGGCGGGGGTGTTCATCCTGGTCGTCTGGGGGCGGGGGTGTTCATCCTGGTCGTCTACGGGGTGGCAGTAGGTAGGTACACACACACACACACACACACACACACACACACACACACTGAGGCAGACACGGGAGTAATAGCTGCCGGACAGAGAGAGAGAGAGAGAGATGGGAAAGCAGCTTGGAGAGGAGGAGGAAGAGGAAGAGACGAGACGAGACGAGACGAGACGAGACGACACACACACACACACCCCCACACCATGTCGTGGGACACATGTGGCGGTGATACTCGTCCAAGCCTACATACACCACAAAGACTCCCTCCCTGCCCCTTTCCCCTTCCCCCCCTAAAACCTGCCGAGGTAGCATGACGCGGCAGGGGGTAAACAATGAAGATATGACATCATCATCATCATCTCCACCACCAGTAGTGGTGTGGAGATGGCTGTTGGATGGATGGTTCCGGTTCGTGGCTTTGCCAAAGCCCTCACTGACTGACTGACCAAGAGGCAAGACACGGCGAGGTGTGTGTGTGTGTGTGACACACACACACACGCCTGCTGCAATGGTAGTGGAATTTAAAAGGACAAGTGGTGATTCGTAGGTCCAGACACTGAGGCGAGGTTACAGTTACAGGATCCTGGTGAGGGGGAGGTCATGGCGCTCATCTTAGCTTTGGCTGAGGCCGCTTCCAGTGCCCGCCCCCGCCCGCCTCCAAGAAGGAGGGAAAGTACTGTGCTTCCAAGCGGCAGCAAGCACAGGCGCACGGCGGCGGGTAGACGAGCAAGCACAGGCGCACAGCAGCGGGTAGACGAGCAAGCACAGGCGCATGACAACAGGTAGACGAGCAAGCACAGGCGCATGACAACGGGTAGACGAGCAAGCACGGGCGCATGACAACAGGTAGACGAGCAAGCACAGGCGCATGACAACGGGTAGACGAGCAAGCACAGGCGCATGACAACAGGTAGACGAGCAAGCACAGGCGCATGACAACAGGTAGACGAGCAAGCACAGGCGCATGACAACGGGTAGACGAGCAAGCACAGGCGCATGACAACAGGTAGACGAGCAAGCACAGGCGCATGACAACAGGTAGACGAGCAAGCACAGGCGCATGACAACAGGTAGACGAGCAAGCACAGGCGCACAGCAGCGGGTAGACGAGCAAGCACAGGCGCATGACAACAGGTAGACGTGCAAGCACGGGCGCATGACAACAGGTAGACGAGCAAGCACAGGCGCATGACAACAGGTAGACGAGCAAGCACAGGCGCATGACAACGGGTAGACGAGCAAGCACAGGCGCATGACAACAGGTAGACGAGCAAGCACAGGCGCATGACAACAGGTAGACGAGCAAGCACAGGCGCATGACAACAGGTAGACGAGCAAGCACAGGCGCATGACAACAGGTAGACGAGCAAGCACAGGCGCACAGCAGCGGGTAGACGAGCAAGCACAGGCGCATGACAACAGGTAGACGTGCAAGCACGGGCGCATGACAACAGGTAGACGAGCAAGCACATGCGCATGACAACAGGTAGACGAGCAAGCACATGCGCATGACAACGGGTAGACGAGCAAGCACAGGCGCACAGCAGCGGGTAGACGAGCAAGCACATGCGCATGACAACGGGTAGACGAGCAAGCACGGGCGCATGACAACAGGTAGACGTGCAAGCACAGGTGCACAGCAGCGGGTAGACGAGCAAGCACAGGCGCATGACAACAGGTAGACGAGCAAGCACGGGCGCATGACAACAGGTAGACGAGCAAGCACAGGCGCATGACAACAGGTAGACGTGCAAGCACGGGCGCATGACAACAGGTAGACGTGCAAGCACAGGTGCACAGCAGCGGGTAGACGAGCAAGCACAGGCGCATGACAACAGGTAGACGTGCAAGCACGGGCGCATGACAACAGGTAGACGTGCAAGCACAGGTGCACAGCAGCGGGTAGACGAGCAAGCACAGGCGCATGACAACAGGTAGACGAGCAAGCACAGGCGCATGACAACAGGTAGACGTGCAAGCACGGGCGCATGACAACAGGTAGACGTGCAAGCACAGGTGCACAGCAGCGGGTAGACGAGCAAGCACAGGCGCATGACAACAGGTAGACGAGCAAGCACGGGCGCATGACAACAGGTAGACGAGCAAGCACAGGTGCACAGCAGCGGGTAGACGAGCAAGCACAGGCGCATGACAACAGGTAGACGAGCAAGCACGGGCGCATGACAACAGGTAGACGAGCAAGCACAGGCGCATGACAACAGGTAGACGTGCAAGCACAGGCGCATGACAACAGGTAGACGTGCAAGCACAGGTGCACAGCAGCGGGTAGACGAGCAAGCACAGGCGCATGACAACAGGTAGACGTGCAAGCACAGGCGCATGACAACAGGTAGACGTGCAAGCACAGGTGCACAGCAGCGGGTAGACGAGCAAGCACAGGCGCATGACAACAGGTAGACGTGCAAGCACAGGCGCATGACGAAAAGTGGACTCCCAGAATTTGACCCATAAAAGGACCAGAGTTCTCACGGAACATCTGTATACGTGCAGCAGATACGCCTCAACCCTTATACACGACGGTACGACCCCTGGGCACGACGGTACGACCCCTAGACACGACGGTACGACCCAGGGACACGACGGCACGAACCCTTGGGCACTACGGTATGACCCCTGAGCACGACGGTACGACCCCTGTGCACGGCGGTACGACCTTTGAACACGACGGTACGACCCCTGGGCACGAAGGTACAACCCCTGGGCACGACGGTACGACCCGTGAGCACGACCGGTACCATGGCGCGACCACAACTCACTCGAACCCTCGAACAGCCATATTCGTTCGTGGGATACACCCTCATACAGCGGCTGGTGCGAGCCAGTCTCAACGCTGGCGGATCCTGTCCACTGAATATTGATCCCCCTCCCTCCATAGCCCTGCACACGCATGCAAATATGCCCCAGCTAGCGATCTACCAGCCATGGCCATGTTGCTCCACCCTGGTGAGAACAACACCCTCTGACGCTCGGTAAAAACTTACACCGACCCGTGTTTACATCGACGCCGCTGGATGAAATGTCCGGAGCAACAGCGGGAGGTTCTCTGTACCTTGGCATTGTACACACGTGTTGTACTGGTGTCTCTCGGTGTACGTGTGGCCCATGTACACCAGCAGGGGGATTGTACACTTGTGTTGTACTGGTGGGTGTCTCTCGGTGTACGTGTGGCCCATGTACACCAGCAGGGGGATTGTACACTTGTGTTGTACTGGTGGGTGTCTCTCGGTGTACGTGTGGCCCATGTACACCAGCAGGGGGGATGTACACTTGTGTTGTACTGGTGGGTGTCTCTCGGTGTACGTGTGGCCCATGTACACCAGCAGGGGGGATGTACACTTGTGTTGTACTGTTGGGTGTCTCTCGGTGTACGTGTGGCCCATGTACACCAGCAGGGGGGATGTACACTTGTGTTGTACTGTTGGGTGTCTCTCGGTGTACGTGTGGCCCATGTACACCAGCAGGGGGGATGTACACTTGTGTTGTACTGGTGGGTGTCTCTCGGTGTACGTGTGGCCCATGTACACCAGCAGGGAGGGATGTACACTTGTGTTGTACTGGTGGGTGTCTCTCGGTGTACGTGTGGCCCATGTACACCAGCAGGGGGGTGTACACTTGTGTTGTACTGGTGTCTCTCGGTGTACGTGTGGCCCATGTACACCAGCAGGGGGGAATGTACACTTGTGTTGTACTGGTGGGTGTCTCTCAGTGTACGTGTGGCCCATGTACACCAGCAGGGAGGGATGTACACTTGTGTTGTACTGGTGGGTGTCTCTCAGTGTACGTGTGGCCCATGTACACCAGCAGGTGGGGGGGGGGATTGTACACTTGTGTTGTACTGGTGGGTGTCTCTCAGTGTACGTGTGGCCCATGTACACCAGCAGGTGGGGAGTGGGGGTTAGTACACACACAGACACACACACACCTGAGGAATAATACATACCTTGATGTATTTCGTTTTTGAAAGGTTTTTAATGTACCTATTTATCTATCTATCTATCTATTTCTACATAGACAGATAGATAGTTATACACGTCCTTGCCCCTAATAGATTTTCCTCATACGGAGGCCCCGCTTATGGGGTCGCCCCACACACACACACACACAGACACATGCGCGCACACACACACACACACACACACACACACCAGCTTCCACCAGTGGCAATGATATTGAAGACGACCCACTCATGACGTCAGCAGGTACGACCTGCGTAATACGACCTGCGTAATACGACCTGCGTAATAGGGGTCAACTCTGAGAAGGAAGGGGGGGAAAGACGTCCAATGCATGACCAGGAAGTCTACCCGGTCCGCTGAGCCGGGGGTGAGGTTAAGGTGGGGGAGGAGGGGAGGCGACGCATGGCTGCCCAGGGACAAGGCTATGCCCAGGGCTGGTGGACGCACGGCTGGAGAATGCATTAGCCGGCGACAGTGTCTGTCTTGTGTGTGTGTCTGTCTTGTCTGGGGGGGCTCTGTGGCCACAGACTGGCTCTGTGTGTGTGTGTGTGGGGGAGAGAGAGAGAGAGAGAGAGAGAGAGAGAGAGAGAGAGAGAGAGAAGAGAGAGAGAGAGAGAGAGAGAGAGAGAGGTGGAAATGGCCCCTAACTTCGTCTGTGGGGCTAACGAATGTGGGCAGAGCAAACACCCCACACCCCACAACCCACCCCACACTCTCCCATCCACCCACCCACCTCCACACCCCCTTACACACCCCCCCATCACCCCACTACACACACTACAGTGGGCCCCCTCCTCCTCGTTCCTCCTCCCCCCCCCCCCGGCAAACACCCCACCACACCCACCTCCTCTCTCCCACCCACCCCAACCCACCTCCACACCCCCTTACACTCACACCCACCCCATCCCACTACACACACACTACAGTGGGCCCCTCACATACCCCACCCCCAGTAGGTGAGAGTCACCGCGGGTCGTGTGTGTGTGTGTGTGTATGTGTGTGCGCGTGTGTGCGTGTGTGTGTGTGTGTGTGTGTGTGTGTGTGTGTGGGGTAAGTGTGAACAATTTTAACACTGGACAAATAGTGAGTAACGTTGAGCAAGGGGGCGTAGAAGACAAGACTTGTCTCACCTGATGTCGCCCACACACACCCACACCACACACCCCACACCCCACACCACACACCCCACACCCCACACCACACACCCCACACACACCACACACCACACACCCCACACCACACACCACACACCCCATACACCACACACCACACACCCCACACACACCACACACCCCACACACACCACACCACACCACGAACGACCCATAGCTTGTTCTAACTGGCCTCTTGGTCGTCCTTGGGAACTACCAGGAGGGGTAGTTAGGGCCCGCCGTTATGAACGCATACCCGATAGATAGGACCAGCGTATACGCTTGTGTCAAAAAATAAAAAATAAATAAAAATACCCTTGTACGCACGTGCGTCATCATCATCAGTTTGCGTAAGGCGAACACAAATACGCACACTGCTATTAAAAGGCGGATCCCTGACGCAACGCGTATACGCTTCACTCCCCCCCCCCCCACACCTGAGTGTGCCGGGCACCTGGTGGGTGAACTGGCTGGCCATCTGGTCAAACCTGGATGATGTGGGTGACTGGGTCGATCATCCGTCGATATATATATATATATATATATATATATATATATATATATATATATATATATATATTTGCTTTGTCGCTGTCTCCCGCGTTTGCGAGGTAGCGCAAGGAAACAGACGAAAGAAATGGCCCAACCCACCCCCATACACATGTATATACATACACGTCCACACACGCAAATATACATACCTACACAGCTTTCCATGGTTTACCCCAGACGCTTCACATGCCTTGATTCAATCCACTGACAGCACGTCAACCCCGGTATACCACATCGATCCAATTCACTCTATTCCTTGCCCTCCTTTCACCCTCCCGCATGTTCAGGCCCCGATCACACAAAATCTTTTTCACTCCATCTTTCCACCTCCAATTTGGTCTCCCACTTCTCCTCGTTCCCTCCACCTCCGACACATATATCCTCTTGATCAATCTTTCCTCACTCATTCTCTCCATGTGCCCAAACCATTTCAAAACACCCTCTTCTGCTCTCTCAACCACGCTCTTTTTATTTCCACACATCATATATATATATATATATATATATATATATATATATATATATATATATATATATATATATATTCCTATGAGTCCACGGGGGGGGGGGGGGAAATGAAACACGATAAGTTGCCAAGTGCACTTTCGTGTCATAATCACATCATCATCAGGAGAGACACAAGAGAGAAATATAACAGTCAGTTAATATACATCGAAGAGACGTAGCTAGGACGCCATTTGGTAAATGTATATGTATATATATATATATATATATATATATATATTGGAAAGGATCACAATTTTGCGCGTGGTCAAGATATAGATTCCTATGAGTCCACGGGGAAAATGAAACACGAAAAGTTGCCAAGTGCACTTTCGTGTCATAATCACATCATCATCATCAGGGGAGACACAAGAGAGAAATATAACAGTCAGTTGATATACATCGAAGACACGAAGCTACGACGCCATTTTTTGGACAATCACATGTTTACCCAATGGCGTCGTAGCTTCGTCTCTTCGATGTATATCAACTGACTGTTATATTTCTCTCTTGTGTCTCCCCTGATGATGTGATTATTACACGAAAGTGCACTTTGGAACTTTTCGTGTTTCATTTTCCCCGTGGACTCATAGGAATATATATACACACGCACACACATACACAAGGGTAGTGCTTAAGAACGAGCACAATGCTTTCCAAAGACAAGGACTCGAACCCCGTACCATCTGTGCGGTAGCTGGGTACGCATAGCCGAGTGGTTGGTCACTGGAGACCCAGCCACACCACGCAAATGGTCCAGGGTCCGAATACTTGCTGTTGGATGGAGTATATATGATATATATATTTATTATCTATTTTTTTTTTATTTATTTTGCTTTGTCGCTGTCTCCCGCGTTAGCGAGGTAGCGCAAGGAAACAGACGAAAGAAATGGCCCAACCCACCCACATACACATGTATATACATACACGTCCACACATGCACATATACATACCTATACATCTCAACGTATACATATACATACACACACAGACATATAAATATATACACATGTACATAATTCATACTGCCTGCCCTTATTCATTCCCGTCGTCACTTCGCCACATAATGATATATATATATATATATCTTTCTTTCAAACTATTCGCCATTTCCCGCATTAGCGAGGTAGCGTTAAGAACAGAGGAGTGGGCCTTTGAGGGAATACCCTCACCTGGCCCAACTCTCTGTTCCTTCTTTTGGAAAATTAAAAAAAACGAGAGGGGAGGGTTTCCAGCCCCCCGCTCCCTCCCCTTTTAGTCGCCTTCTACGATATGCAGGGAATACGTGGGAAGTATTCTTTCTCCCCTATCCCCAGGGAACTATATATATATATATATATATATATATATATATATATATATATATATATATATATATCGAGAGGCCTAGCCAGACTCATCCCCAGGAAGGAGAGCCACAGAAAACGACGTGTTGGCCGTCTTTTCATATCACCATCACTCACTATCATAGTCACCATCACCTCCTCACATGTGCGCCGTCACTCACCATCTTCACTATCACCAGTGTTCACTAGGTGCTATCATGTTCCCCGTGAACCTACTCATGTTCACCATCATCATTCACCCTCACACCCAACACCATGTTCATTATCTCACCCATACGTTCACTTAACCCTCATGTTCACCGTAACTCACTGTCACATTCACTCAACCTTCATGTTCACCGTCACTCACCGTCACATTCACTCAAGCCTCATGTTCACCGAGACTCACCGTCACATTCACTCAAGCCTCATGTTCACCATCACATTCACTCAACCCTCATGTTCACCATCACTCACCGTCACATTCACTCAAGCCTCATGTTCACCATCACTCACCGTCACATTCACTCAACCCTCATGTTCACCATCACTCACCGTCACATTCACTCAAGCCTCATGTTCACCATCACTCACCGTCACATTCACTCAACCCTCATGTTCACCATCACTCACCGTCACATTCACTCAAGCCTCATGTTCACCATCACTCACCGTCACATTCACTCAACCCTCATGTTCACCATCACTCACCGTCACATTCACTCAACCCTCATGTTCACCCTCACACCACATTCAGTCAACCCTCACGTTCACCCTCACTTTCACCACCGCACCATATGTTCACCTCCATTCCCTCAGAGATGGGTGGGTGGGGGAGGGGAGAAATGGGGTGATCTCCCATCCCCAGAGGCCAATAATGGGGGCGGGTTAATTTTTGTACCCATGTCATGTTCGCTAACACGGTTTAAATGAGGGGGGAAACGGGGGTGGGGTGGGTGGGTACTCCGCTCTGTCACTTTCAGAACCAGGACTCCATTTTCACTGGTGGGAAG